>NC_086318.1:96813810-96956310 GCF_036172605.1 Pelobates fuscus
GATAGAGGCAGATGCACAGCCTTATTAGGTGGATAATAAATAAATCCATAGAGATATTTGTTAAACCATTCAATTACAGCAATTGCTTTAATATGAATTATTAAAAAAAACAAGGCCCTTTAAAAATAAGGTTAAACTAAACTATTACTACACGTTTCTATTCCTAGAACAATAAAATAGTGTACTAAGGGTAATAGGCCATTCTACCTACCTGCATTCTCTTCCACACTATTATTTATCTATTTTAATTAGGAAAACAATCAGTTATATTTTATAACCCAATAAAAAATACTCCAGATATCTGTGTTTGGATTGGGTGCAGTCAGATTGGATATTTCCACAGACCATGCTGAGAAGGTATTTTTGTTACTTCAAAGAAACTATTTAGTGTTAAATGATGTACATTTGAAATTAATTGATCTACCTACAATCGCAGTAATAGATTCATTTCTGTACATTAATATAGGCTGTTTTCAATCTTTTGAACCAGTTTGCAGCTAATCAATAATGAAATGATCTTTATAAATTCAGCACTTTTAACATATGTTGTGTGTTTTTTCTTTGCAAAAATGTCTACTTCTGCCTCCATCCAGGACCCGGTGTACCTTGTGTGTGTGTACAAACTATTAAATGAATCAGACTGCTTGCAGTATTGGTATGTTTTGTCAATGTGTGCCTTTTCACATAGATTTGCAATTTACAAAGATTTGCAATCTCGCCACTTTATTGTATTGCACAATTGCTTTCCTCAAAATTACATTTGTTGTACTTGAAATAAAAATAGAACATCCAACCTTAAATTTAGAATTTCTTTATTTTGGTATCATTTCCGTAGACTAAATATGGGCCCAGCGCTCTGCAACTTTCGATTTTTTTTGTTATCTTTAAAAAAAAAAAAAAAAAAAAAAAAAGAAAAGTTTTGCTTCTAGGAATATTGCAGCAATTTCATTTTATTATACGTACAATATTAGCAACTCGCCATAATGCTTTGTACTGTCCATGTATTGTATATTGACCTCCAATTTGCTTCTCCTTAAAACTTAATTCGTTTTTTATTTTATTTTATTTAACTAGATAGGTAGACAATTTTGGTAAACTAATGCTACTATAAAAAAACTTTCTCTTTTACACTCTATAATCTCCTAATCATTATATATACCTAAATATCTCATTTAAAACGCACGCACATTGTATGTGGTTTGGATTTGACAGATAAGTATACGTTGTATATACTATCATGTACGTTCCTTAAAAAAAATCTTACTACACTATGTACTATAGTACACTTTCCTATCTTGTCACATAATCAAAGCTATCACTGGGATTAGCCGACAGCTAATCTACACAATACTTACTGTATACATAGAAAATTGTGTATGTGACATTTACTGTCTTATGGGTATCGAATTGAAAGCATAATGCAATTATACACATACACACAAACACACACACACAAACACACACACACACACACACACATAAAAACAAACACACACACACATACACACACACACACACACACACACAAACACACAAATAGCAGCATTCTTTTTGATATCTTTAATAGTTTACAACAGAGTTTCCATGACAGTAGAGTCTTATCCGACTTTTTTTAGAATGACGAATAAATGTCTGTCAACTTTTATTTGGAATGTCCTGTTTTTCCCGGATACCTTTTTGTTCCACACACTACAATGACTCAGGTAAAATAAAAATAAAAAAAGATAAACAAACAAGAAAACAGAATGGAAAAAAAAAAATCGGCACACACAGACACACACAAAACACAGACACACATACGCAAACAAAAGCTATATGTTGCCTGTAAATCATAGCTGCACAAAGAAAGGGGTGTACTTTGAACATATGGTCCATGCCTGCACACATAATACAAAGTGTTTTAATTAGAAGTGTGTACAAGCATTGAGAACACAATCAGGTACAATATATGTCCAGGTAAATGTTCTACTGGTCAGCTGTGAGCACTAACTATTGATGCATTCATTAAGTGTTCTTGATCTTGTAACACCCAATTTGTAAATTCCTGCAGGGAATACTGGCGTTTAATACACTTGTGATAGGTGCACCATTAAATGACTTATCTTAAACAGAACAACCAAGCAACAGGCCGAATCGTTTACACGGAACGTGGCATCGACAGAACGCAGGAAGCTTATTCAATACACACTGACAGGTTTATTCACTAAGCAAAGTGAGAAATTCAAAGTGAATTCAAACTGAATTTCAAATAAATGGCAAAGGTGGCTGAACAGAAAGTATAGCAGACATACAGATGTTTGTCAGTTCGCCTATTCTGACCTTAAATGTAAAATGTATTTGAACTCTCTTCTCACTTTATTGAATAACCCTGTGTATTGTTGTTAGTTGAAAACTGAATTGTGACATGTCAGCTAAACATAGCAAAGTTGTGACTTGAAGAATCTTTGTAAATCAACGATTTGGTCCCATATTTTCCTGTCCCGTTTTTAGTTCTCCAAAACTCGCTTTTTAGTGAATCAGCGTTCTCGTGATTTTACATTCGTCATGAAAAATTGAAGTCGACTTGGTTAGTTTTCCAGGTCGGTTATTTTAACTTACATTTTGCTGGTGGTTGATCTACTCACTCCATTTAACTATTTAGAGAATATACCCCGAATGGAGCTTTTTGGGGGACTCCTTGAGTGCTTAAAAAAAAGAAAATGTTGCTTGCCCACTGTGTTAGTGCTCATCGGGTCAACAATTTATTGCTAAAATATATTTTATTCTTATTTTAACTTGATACCATTTAAGAAAGGTGAGAGATGTGTCCTTTGCTAGTTATATGTCGTGTTATAACACTTGGGCAAAAATTTAGCAGAACATATGACTTTAAATGGTTAATTTGTGGACTGGGTTAGTTTTGTTACACATAACTTGGCATTTCACCAAAATCGCACTTCTGTTCAGGAAAATCCTGGGAAGCAGAGAGGCAATACAAAACGGTAAGAAAAAAAAATAAAATCTACTACATGTCTGCTAATTGACACAAAATGTTACAAAAATTATTTAACCTGTCAAATGTCATCTGAACTGGTAAGAGACACAATATCGAAGAATAGAATTATTTTTATTTAGTGAGAATTTGAAAACATTTATGGAACAAGGTACATATTGATACTAACGGCACAGCCAGATGAAGTAAACGTGTGAATTATTCATGTCCCCGCCGCTCTATCTGTGTATTTACACTCACATTTACACACATACCTAGGTAAGAATCTTCATCATAACACGTGGCTACTATGTTGCGATAAAATATTGACACTCTTCTGGACAAGAATATGTCTCATTTACATGGCATTGTGTTCAATGTGCTTTTACAAACGTGAGAAATCAATGTGCTGCAGTTTTGCAATTTATTCTATTTTCTCTTTTTTTATCGCTCTTTTTAATTGCACAATCCACACATTATTTGGTTATACTACACACAACACAAACACACTCATTCTGTCTGTGTGTGTAGGTGTGTGTGTACAGTATATATATATATATGTTCCAATTACAGATCTCTACACACAGGACATTCACTGATTTATACTCGACTGTAAACAAATCCACAGGTTTTATTTGAAATTGACCGACTTTGCAGAGGTAAATGGAAACGCAGACATCCAGCACAAACTCTGCAGCAGTGGTAAAGATGAAGATGAAACATGGTAACAGCGATCTGACCCATTATTAACCCATGTCTTGCCGCAGGGACTGTTTCATAGACTATTCTACAGACTAAAAAAAATACTTATCTAACTAAGGACATGTTCAGCACATCCTAGTCCTCCTATTTGGTTCAGATGGAGGGAAAATGTGTCTGAAAACATCAGGCAACTGTGTTGTTTGTGGGAGGGAAGAGCAAACACGGCGTGGCTCTTACTGCGCATGCTCAGAGTCCTGTATCTTTTTTTTTTTTGCCCCCCCCTCTCTTCCCTCCCAGTCCCCTTCCTCCTCCTTTTCTCACAATCCTTTCAGAGTTTCAGCAGGACCTGTCAGTGGCGACGTCAATCACCTCCGACCAGCCAATCAGCGCGCGAGGTGATTGTTGAGCTCTCTGGGCAGCAGTAGTGTCCATGAATCTCTATTCAGTGTCTCAATGCTTCCTGCTGCTGCAGCTCAAGCGTAGGGGATTCCACGTAGACATAAAAGAAAAAAAAAACTTTTTTTTCTTTTTTAGGGGAAAAGTTTTTTTTTTTTTTTTTATTTTATTCATTTTTTTTTTCCCACAGCCAGGTGATTGTAAAAATTAGCAGCCATGAGTGTGGATGCTCTGGGCAACTCAGTAATGGAGCCTGCCTTTCCTAAACGGAACCCGGCGCTGAGATTAGTAGACTTAGCAGGGGCTCATCATCATCATCACCATCATCATCATCACCCCCCTCAGAGCGTGACAGGCTTCCCAGGGTACGTGGGTCATTCCCACTCAATGGCTCACATGCACCCTGGAGAATATGCTACTTCTGCTGATTCTCGCCTAGGGCCAACTCCTGCATTCCGGCCAGAACACATGGGGCATCATCCAGGGGCCCTCAAAATCAGCCCTGCCCATAATCCTCACCACCTTCACCACCACCACCACCACAGCCATCATATGCCAGGCCACGCTGAGGTTGCCTCCAGTCAAACAGGAGCTTTTGGCCCTTCTCAATCAACAGCAGTATCCTACGCAAGTATCCCCCACACAGCTCAGCCTATATCTACAGGTAGGGACTTCTTAATAGCCAGAGATCTGACAGTACAAGTCATGCCAGGTCTGACTGAGCCACACTCTGCAGCAACATCTCACCATGGAATGTTTGTCTCAACAACAGGTAGCTACCCTGGACAGCATGGCCACCACACAGAAGCTGGGAACCATTCCTATTTCTCTGGACCTCATGAGCAGCCTTCCCATGCCACCCCAGGTGGTCAACCTCTAAACGGACAGATAAGACTCGGGCTACCTGGAGATATGTACAGCAGGTCTGATCATTTCACTCAAAACGTTTCTAGGACAGACCCCTTTGCTTCCACATCTCTTCACAGCTACACTGGCATGAACTTAAATATGAACATTGCTCCTCACCAAGGACCTGGTGCCTTCTTCCGTTACATGAGGCAAGCCATCAAACAAGAACTCATCTGCAAGTGGATAGAGGAGGAACATGTTCCAAAAAAACTCTGCTCAAAAACTTTCAGCACCATGCATGAGCTGGTCACCCATGTCACGGTGGAGCATGTTGGTGGGGCAGAACAATGTAACCATGTGTGTTTTTGGGAAGAGTGTCCAAGGGAAGGGAAACCTTTCAAAGCCAAATACAAACTGGTCAACCACATCAGAGTCCACACAGGTGAAAAACCCTTCCCGTGTCCCTTCCCTGGCTGTGGGAAAGTATTCGCCAGATCAGAAAATCTCAAAATCCACAAAAGAACTCATACAGGTCAGTCCAAAGACTTATGTTGTTGTTTGTCTGTTTGTCTGTTGTTTGTGTATATATTATTTTTGTTTTGGATATTATTTTATGACCTTAATGAATGTACTAAAACAACATACATTCATACATTTATTTTTCTCTTTCTATCTTCCTTTTCTTTTCCTTAATTTCTTTTCCACACCTGCCACTTACTGATACTTTGTATTGCATTTTTACAACATCTCACATTAAATAGCCACAGAAAGAAATTGATTATAATCCCCTGAGATATTTTATGACCGCTTCCATTTGTGATCTGATTGATTTAAAGCTCGGGGGATTGTAAATGAATGAATCAGGAACAGGGTAAATAGATTTTGTACACGTGGTTGTAAACTTGCATTCAAGCTAATTAATATTTATGAAATAATATAGTACAGTTTATACAGCCGCCACAAAAGCGATTTTATGGTCAAGATAAACTATTTAATATGGATTACTGTTGACAGTTTGAGCTGAACATATTTAGTTATAATTTAGTCTGACAGCATTATATTTCTACTCCTTTGATTCTACCCGTTTAATAATTTAAATTTAAAAAAGCAAATATGTGTATGTTTACATATATATTTGTATATACACAAATTAATATGTGCATAGGCATTTGGTGTGTATTTCATATCAGATAAATACATATATTATTGCATATTGTGCATGCATGCATCCATCCATCCACCCACCCACCATTTGGCCATCGTATTCTCATTTAAACGAATAATTCGATGTTTCTCCACGGTTTTCTCTAACGCCCCAATCCCCCATCCTGTATCTGCTTTCAAACTTGCTTTTTAATGTAAGGGACTATTTACTAAACAGCGAATTGAGATGCGTTAACCATCTGAGAATTGTCTGTTAGAAAAGATATCTTCAACAGGAATGAGTTAAACCTATTTTCTAACTCAGCTATTGTGCATCAATTTTTCAATTCGATTTTCAAGGAAACACAAGTCAATGTTTAGTGAACATGTCTCCAATTTATAATAAAAGACAAATTGTCTAATTTAGTGATAGTTGTGAACAGGTGCTGTTTGTTCTCTTTGGTGACAGACTGCCTCCTAAGTAAACAAACTTTCTCTGCCCATTGGAACCTCCTAGTCTGAAGCTTGTGAAGCAAATCAATATGCAATTCTATACTTAATTCACCCAAAGCAAAATGTACAGTCAAGGCATTAGAATTGTCACTTTTTATCACTTTCTTCTCATGCCACATAAACATACACAAAAATATGTTTCCCTTATTCTACATCTGCAATGGTGGATGATTTTGACCATGATGCTGTCTGCAGGGCCTTTAGAATTGACATTTTTTTCCCCCCAACATCAAAAGTTGTTGGAAAAAGTAACTAAATTGTAATTTAAGTTGTTAAAATTTAACAATGGAAACCTACATTTGTGGCAGAGAAATGAGGTTATTCTGTAAAACATAAAAACAATTATCTCTCTTTTTGTTTGTGGATTGGCTAAATTCCTCTAATAAATGTCATCTTGTAATTTTGTTACATATATTTTAATTACTTGAGATGAGTAAAAATATAAAAGTCAAATATTGTAGTTGTTGCTAGGTAATCCCATGTGATGTCTTAATGTGTTTATATCATATTTGTTTTAAGGTTTCATTATATATTTATATTGTTCATTGTACATCTCATTCACATTGTGTTTGCAAACCTTACATTTAAATAGTTTATATTTTCAGGTATTTAAGAATGCTTATTTTCATCTTGTAGCATAATTTGTTGCTGTTATAAGGCTGAGTCAAAGTATATATTGGTTGCTTCTTTGCATATTTAATTTATTTAAATACAATTTACAAAATCAATAACAAGTAATGATCCATCAACCTATTGTACTTAGTCTATATGCAATATAGGATCACAATATAATAAACCTGTTATTGTATGAGGATTTAATAAATGTTCAATACAATAAAATTCATATTTGTGAAGAGTATGAGCATTTAAAGGTATATTTTGATATTGAAAAATATAATGATATTTAGTTACTATTTTCGAAGATTTATTCCTTGGAATTTGAATATTGAGAACATTTCACCATATAACATATAGTGATGAGTTTAAAATTTAACATGTAAGCGTCTAAGTAAGTGCAAATGGTAGCATTGTTTAAAACACAAGGCACTTTACTACAGAATCAGTTCTCTATAATAGTTGGTGCCTTTCTTAAAGTGGCATTAGGGAGTGTATTTTCCCAACTGGGAACTGTAGAAAGTGGCCAAGAGAATTGGAAATTTCAGGCCTAGGCAAATTCTGTTAGTTTCTGCCTATTTACGTGTTTTTGGCCTGAAATTTGCAAATTCTTAACTGTCTTATATATTTAGTTTAGTGAATAAACACATGCATGTTTTATTAATAATTTACATTATTTAAGACAAAATTAGATCTTAAATAATTTGCAGTTGAATTTCACAAGCCCTAAAATATAGAAGAAAAAAAAATCACGCCCCCCAAAAAATAAAATAAAAAAATAAAAAATAAAATAAAAAATAAAATAAAAAATAAAATAAAACAACCCACACCCCCCAAAAAAGTAAAACAAACCCCCCAAAACAAGATAAGGCCTTACAGTGGAGAAACCATTTCATACTTCCAATGTGAGATGCAGCAAGCTATTTAAATCTAGCTTACTGGATAACAAATACCCATTAAGTTTGGTTTCAAACATTAATGAGCTGCAAAGAGGATTGAGATTCACAAATGCTCATTGCATATTTAAACCTCAAATCTCACATGCTTGACCCATGAATTTCTGTCTACCATGCACATGTGAAATATACAGTAAATAAAAAAAAAAAAAAAATACTGGCAAAATAACAATACCTTCTGGACCTTATAATAAAAAAAGCAAAACATATTTAATGCTCCTCATGGCTAGCTACTACATTAATAAAATTATTCATATAGCTACTAGTGGTAACTAATTTGCCAAACAGAAATGTTATCTCTTTTTACTTTGAATTAAAGAAAAAATGCAAGTGTTCACAGGTATGTTCAGAACGACATAATTCATATGATTGTATGGTTTTTATACATGCGTGTGCATGTAGTAATATAGACTGCGAACTATTTACAGATAGTAAGAATATATACAAATGTTGCATTGTTTAAAATCACGCTTTTATTATAAAAACGTTATGCTCGCTTAATTGAACAAATTATAGGGCCACCTACATTCACCCACGTGATCATGTAGAGACATCATGGGTGTAAAATTAAATGTTATTGTAATTTAGATTTATAGGGGATAAAAGGCATGTAGACACATTTCCTAAATATATACTTTTGTATTTTATGTAATTGAATGGGTCCATAGAATGTTTGTTGAAATAGTTATTGGAGTTATTGCTACAGCTTGTGACACACAATTGAAATCATTCTGTAGTATATTACATACACACACATGTACAGACACACACAAACACAACACACACACATGCACACACATGCAAGCTATTTTTCAAATTATATACAACATGTACGTCCCATAAGGCAATATGCATTGCAATGTTTCTTTGTCTGTAGGTTAAGGTAATATTATATCATTTCTATATTTATCAAATTAAGCAGTGGTGATGTTAAAAGTGAAAATACATATATGCGTGTATTCGGCAATTTAACATTTTAATTATAGAGACAGGGGTGGGTCTCTAGCTTACAATAATGTTTAGAAAATGTTTTTCAAAGGAATTTTTTTTTAATAAAATGTTTTTTTTAAAAAAAGGTGATTCACCCAGTACTTGGTTAACAATTTGGAATTACTAACTATTCTAACATATTTTTGGGATTTTTATCTATTCCAGGCGAGAAACCATTCAAATGTGAGTTTGAAGGCTGCGATAGACGCTTTGCCAACAGCAGTGACAGGAAGAAGCATTCACATGTCCACACCAGCGATAAACCCTATAACTGTAAAGTGAGAGGATGTGACAAGTCCTACACACACCCCAGTTCCTTGAGGAAACACATGAAAGTACATTGTAAATCTCCTCCTCCAAGCTCAGGGTATGAATCGTCCATACCTTCTTTAGTATCTCCCTCTTCTGATTCTGGACAGGAGCCTCCTGCAACCACTTCTCATTCTGAACCTCTTACATCCTCCCAAGGAGCTAACCTGAGTGAATGGTATGTGTGCCAAAGCTCAGGGGCGAGTGGCATCCCAACTCCACCCAGTAATACTCCTTCTCCTGACCATCGGAAAGCTTCTTATAATAACTGTGAGGCTAGGCCGAATTACTAAGAGTCAGCCTACCCCAACAAAATATTCCTTACACATATTGGTAGTTATTGGGTCCAAGTACTGTATATTATAAAGACTGTGAAGAACATCATGTCTGTTGAAGTTCTGAAAAAATGGACCACTTCTTCTTACTAGCTTCAATTCAGATGCACATATGAAAATGTATAGCAAAATTCAGTTGTGTGAATCTGTAGTAGGCTCTCCCTCAGATCCTTCAGCTTGAATTTGAACAGAAAAGCACAAACAATCTATCCCACCCTTCCTTTTCGATCTTTGTTTACTGTTCACCTTTCTGCATATTGTTCACCAATGAACCAAAGTGTTTTGTTAAAGATTTGTAGATGATGTACACTATAAATGGTCAAAGGCATACACCATGGTGTTTTACATACACGTTTGTTAGCCTACAGTCCAAGTGCTTTTATAAAGCTGAACTGTTATTTTTTTTTTGTCTGTTTGTTTATTTGTTGAATTTTTTTTTACTAGTTTGTATAAAGCAAATTAAATCTTTATTAGTTATCCTGGTTGGTGACATGTATATAATGAATTATGATATGGTAATTTATGTTGTGTACATATTAATTTCATGTCAAAAGTTAAAGTATGGAGAACACTATGGGCCTTGTAATTATTTTCTGAAATAATAATTGTCAGTTCGGTTTCCCATAGGGCCATGTTGGTTAAAGTGTTGTTGAAATGATGTTATTGTACAGATTGAAGACAGAGCTATTAAACATGCTTCTAAGGTGTCATTTCATTTTCAACAGACAGTGCTGTTTATGATTGCTGTAGCATACCATGTCATGTAAAATAAAACATTTTTCTACTACAAAAAATAAATTAGCAATGTTGGATCGTTAATGGCTGTATGGCGTTAAATATCTAAGTATCTGTAAAGTTGTACCCCTTTGAAAACATTGATTAAGTACTTACTAGAAGGTTTCTGTAGAAGCCGGTGTCCATCTTGATGGATGCTGGGTTAAAGAGTTACTATGCAGATTCAAATACAACAATTAAAGCACACAAATAATGCACACAGATAATACCAAACGTTTTAAAAAATTGTTTTTTTACGACTTAATTGCTAGCTTTTGCTAATAAAATATATTGCCCAAAATATAGGTGTAGATTAGTTGCACGGAGTTAGATAAATAATTTTTTTAAGCAGGAAAGTAGTAAACAAGCATCCTACACAATATTTTGCATACCTTGAAAATCGTGCTTGAAAGAATAAAATGTATGGCTGGCATCTGCAGGATACTTTGCATATGAGAGATCAGATGTGCTTCTTATTCTTGTAGTTGGGTGTGAATTTCTCAAAGTGTTTGATTCTATAGGCTAATCACCTTTAATTTTTCATTTGCTTGTTACAGATGTCTTCCCTGTTGCTCTCAAGGTAATCTTGTAGACAGTCACATCTGAAAGCTTGAATATTATGCTTTAGACATCAAAGGACTTTCTCACAAAGGAGTCTTCTTCTCAACGGTGAATCTTCACGGTAAGTTAGTGTTTGTATAGCAATAGGCAAGTCATACTTAATTCTTCAATGGCCAAGTCTGGAGCCCTTCCAGTTCTTTGATTAAGGACATAATATTTACGTCTAAAGAAGCCTTTCTCTTGTGTATACACGTATATATTTTGCTTGACTTCAGCTAAATCATTTTCATTTCATTTCCAGTAAACAAAAACCACGCGAATGGGCACTTGTTGGAGATCATAATAAAAATGGATAAAAATGTTGGGAAGAAAAGGACCGCCTGAACTGAGGCGTCAGTGAATCATTGTCTCTGCTCTCTGCAGTGATCAGAGAATTCATTTTGATTTGATGGCCAAGTTTCAAAAGGCAAGGAAATGGTTTTTAAGGAAAAGAATGGAAGAAAGGCCTAATCAAGTTCGGGTTGTTCAAAGAGTCTGGTTTTGGGGTTGAAAGTGTGAGTTTTATGGAGCCTCAACATGCCAAGTTAGGCTCTCTATGGTAATGAGGGGGGCAATAGCAAGCTGTCTTCAAAGGAGGCACACTCCATTTGAGACACAGTCTATTAAGATACATTTTAACTGACCTCTGCTTTCATGCTAGTTTAATACAGCTGATCTCCTCTATATTATGTACCATCACATTTTAGTGTGTACATTAGTAGCATGTTTGTATATGCAAACATAGGGTACATATATATGACTGAGTAGGCGTTCTTTATCTGTGAGCACATGTGATATTCACTTGCTCTTTTATATACTCTTTTTAAAATAGTAGAGCAAGGCATATTATTTTTGTACTATGATTATTAAAAATGTTTATATATATATATATATATTTATATATAAAATACCCAATCCAACGCACTCGCTTACAATGATTTAAAAACTTAGAAATTGTAATAGTTTTATTTAAAAACACCTCACCTAGGCAAAAAATAATGGGGGGTTTAGTTACATTATATGATCATAAATTGCATAAGCCTGCCATAACGTCGATGTATGCCATTCATGGCAGGTCCTACTCTAGCAGCCTAATGCTTGCTCTTATGAGATTAATCCACTTCCTTTGGAAATACTTCCTTACTGGGACTCTCTGCAAATCTAAATCGGGTCCTGGACCCTGTGACAGTGAGGGGTGCAAAACCAAGGAGTTGGCCTGGACTCCCAAATATATAAATGAAACCAAGCGGGTTGCACTCACCTGAACATGCATACATACATATATTTTGGCCCCAGCAGCACCCTATAATGTATGCATATTCAGGTGAGTGCAGCCCTCTTGGTTTCATATATATACACATTTATGCACACACACATACAATTGTGTGTGATTGTGTGTGAGTGCATTTTATTTATTTATCATTTTCTTTATAAATAAGCGTGATGATTCGTGATATAGGTTATTACTTTCTTTTTTTTTTTGAGAACATGCCAGATTATTTTTAAAGCCATGGCTAAATGAAACAATCTGGAATAATAGCACACAGTAATACATATTGATTGCGTTTCCAAAAATACTACAATCAAAGTGATGACATGCTGACTCTAATTTCACTATATTTGTACTCACTGTATTCAGTAAGGAATAGATCTGCCCACTCACAATCACAGTAAACTTTCTCTAGCGGGGAAGGTCTTTGTGTCAGGATAGGAAATAAAAATATTTAACCATGCCCTTGCTGAATGGGTTATCCCCTTGCGAACAGGGGCCTTTTACTCTGGCTGCAGAGATTTGTTTATAACTGGAATGTCAAAGGTTGGCATATTGACTAAAAAGTAGGGAGTTTGTTGATATTGAATAATGGCGGTGAAATGGTTAAACGGAAGGTTGGTGTAATTGTCAAGTTGTTTATTTTATCCAAGTATGTCTGTTAAAAAGGCGAAAAATAAACATGGCAAAAGAAAAAAAAAATCCAAACAGTTCACTCCCTTTAGTGCCAGTTCATGTGGATTAATAAAAAGGATGGACCGGGTTCTATTGAGCTGAGAAATCTTTGAAGTTGGAGTTATTATGTGAGACATTCTTTCTTGTAGTCCTAACAACCTTGATGAAACGTTAAAGGTTCTTTGTCAGCGATTTGTGAAGTCCAGGCAGCCAGTTAGCTGAAAAGCCACACTGAGTTCTACTAGAAGATTGGTTTAACTCTTTAAGTGCCCATTGGAAGAAATAAAGATCTCCATTTCTCACCCAGTCAAAGCTAACGGGTTAACAATATAGGTATATAAATATGTTCGCAACATATGACTTTTTAAATACGTAGCACGATTTGCAGTCTGTATATTGTGCTTTGCCATAGAAACTTGGTGCTATATATATAAATATAATGGAAATGTGATACATTTATTATTTAGAAATGGCAATATATGAATAACATAAATTAGCCAATACCAGGATCACTTACGATGCAATCCTAGCCATAAATAGTTGACCCGAGGGGTTACAGGGTTTAAGTGGTGTCTGTGTAACAAAAAATCTAATAATAGTAAATTAATATGACAGAGGTCTGTAGCTCATATTAAGGTGATGATAGATTATGGATTGTCTGCTGACATTTATGGCATTTATGTGAATTGTGTGCCATGTTCCGACATGTAAACAGCAACTTGTGACTGGTGCAAACTGACCAGTTTGTATTATACGAGTCTGGAATGCAGTAGTGTAGTATATTTAAGAGCTTTATTTAAGTAATCATTGGAGGTGGCTGTAACTGACCTTTGAAAGCCATAGAATGTTTAGAACGTAGCGCAACATTACTTATTTTGGATTGCAATGTTGTAGATCAAATATGTTGGACAGGGTTACAACGTTATGCTATCTATTGGGTTGTTTGACCTTTATTGGACCTTAATGCTTGCATTGTATTTTGATGGTACATAAAATACATTGACGTATAGTAGGCTATGCAGAAAGCATTCCACAATGGTAAACTCCATAAATATAATAAGAGAACTTTAATCGGCACTATATAGAAGGATATAAAAAAATAAAAAAAAAAATGAAAAGAAATAAATCACAAAAGGGTTCACACAAAAGAAAATAACCCACACTTTTTAAAGCGGTTCAGACTTTTCAGTCCTTAAACATGAAAAGTCAAAAAAGCATTAAGAAGGATAGGTTGTTTCTTTTGTCATAAAAAATAAAAATTGCCCATTCTATATTTTAAGGTGCCAAACAGAATGTTGACGTTATGGCCCCTCAGACCCATCAACATTTTTTTTTCTTTTGCACGACTTCTATTTTTGTTTATTTTTAATTGTCCGTCCTTTAATTCAAGATGGCAAACAGAATGTTTAATTTTTCACCCCTCAAACCTTTTTTTTTTTCTATAGTGCGGCTTCTATTTTTGACATGCCTCTGTAAAGTGCCTAAAAAAGTTCTCTTACCATGTTTATAGATTATTATCATGGCATGCTTTCTTCATAGCCTTCTATATGTTTCTGTATGTATATAAGGAATATAACACTATATTACCGAGGAGACAAGAAGAAGCTTATATATAAGCTTCTTCTTGTCTCCACAATAAAGATTGAAGGTAAGCAACTGTTTCATGCTTTGATTTAATTGTATAGTTACTAGATTAGCCCAGTATAATATATATTATATGAAATACATTGATACAAGATAAAAATCATAACTATGACATATGTGACTAGCATGCATCATTGGTTGCATTGTGTGTTAGCTTAAGGCAAATTCTTTTTATAGCCTTTTTATACAGTTTAGCAATCTAATGGTGTACATGTGTTTCCATAAATCCATAAGTCTATAAATCCCTGCAGATTCACAGTTGTGAAGAATATTTGGCAAAATATAGGAATGTGATTACCAGAAGTTGGCAGAGAGACCTAAACAAGTAACAAATTTGGTTTTCATCATATTTACTGTGACTCTGTAAACATAATACTTTGTATGAATAAATGCATTGCTGTTTGAGTCTTCTAATCAATGTTTATAATTATTACCTGAGCACAAGAAAGCGTCTAAAGAGATTTTACAAGGTGCCAAATGGGTGAGGGTATAAAGCGATCAATAGGAGAATGATTTTGCAGGGACAATTTAGCAAACCTTTACGATAACCAGCAAAATACAGGTGGATATACCTGGGACCTTATGTATAGCTGTGATATATGACGTTCTAACCAATGTGCTGAACAGCAGCAAAGATTGAGATCGACTGAGCAGGGTTTTCTTTACCTCTGTAATTGTAAAGCACTGCACAATATGTTTGCACTATATACATGCCAATAATAAAATACTATGAAATAGGTCCGGGGCACAGTAGATGGAACAGTTCGTAAAAGGTTCATCATAGGCTGGAATGGGATTGCAATGTGGGAATTAAACTTTTATTCTTCTTGGGAATTAATATAATTAATATAATTTCTTAAAATTGTATTTAAATTCATCACTGCAGAAGGACCACAAGATAGAGAAAATAGTTTAAATTTGGAACCACTGAAGGTGGTGTACATTAATGTATCAAACTTAATAGAGCAACGTAAGGTAAACAAAGACAGAATTGATTAAATCACCAATTTCCCTGTGGATCCATGCAAGTTTCAAATGTGTCAGCCGTCAAGACGTACCAATCATAAGCACATGAAACAAGATAGATTTTTGACTAAGCCATTATTACTGGATACATAATTACTGCATCACTTAATATTGACAGTACCACTAACTTCAACTACCTGCAATACTAGACATGAGTTATTTGACCCACGCAAGTGTGAGTATAATAAGGAATTGAACAGTGTGGGAGGTTCAGTATGGAGGTATCCCGTGCAGTAATAAGAAAAATTAGAGAACACTTTCATAGGAATAGTATTGCATGTGTGAGAATTGTAACTTAAATATATATTAATAGTAAAGAGAGAAAAAAGTTAGCCTCTTGAAAAAAGCAATTTCTTACATTTATACATATATGAAACTTGGAGGGAGGGAAGTAGAAGAAAGTGACACAGTAAAACTTCTTTTAGTAAAAAAAAATGTAACGAATATGAGAAAAATAAATTCACATACTTAAAAAAAATTTTAAACATTTTTTTTATTACAAAGGACATTTTTATTAATGAAATAGCCAGCAAGATATTCATGCTTTTCAAGAACACTGCAATTTTATATAAAATAAAGAATGCCCTGTGTGACATTCTATTGAGATCCTGATATGCACTCTATGAAATTAAGAGAGCAATAAAGACTTTGAAGGAGTCATGTATTTGGGCTGTTAGCCTTCCACAAAACATGGGACCTGGGGGACCAGAACAATCCTGGAGCCAGCCCCTCGGCACTGAACCCCTCCTGAACCACAACCCACAGAACCGTCAGAATGATCACACGGAGACAAAACCGCCCATGCACACCCAACGCAAACACCAAAAAGCAAGACGCAGCTTAATCACAAACAACGGGACACCAGGTAGCACAGACAAGGCAAGACAAAAGCACACAGGCCAGATACGAACACACCAACCTGCACCAACACAAAAAAAAAACAAAGACTTGATAACACAGCACCAAACCCTCACAGGCCTTCCATTGAGGGGCCTGTTGCCCCTTTGCCCCCCCCCCCCCCACTCTCTACTCCCCTCCCCACAACTATTAGGCCACTGCCCTCCCGGGCACGCCCATCTCCCCACTAAACACGCCAAATCCTCCCCCCCTACATTGCTTCTTTATCTTCTTCTCTTTTGTCCTAACTTTGCCCTCCGCAGCCACCAAAAGCGGCCAACTAGGATGACAGCCTACACAGCCACAGACCACCTGGCAACAACGCCAGTCGCCAGCTCCCGGTCACGAAACACAACAAACGGGACTGGCCGACGACAACACCGCGCATCAGGGAGCAGGACCAACCGGGGAAAGATACGCTAAACGAGGCAGGAAAAAGGTGAAACAGAAACACTTGCCCCATAACACACGCACACCCAGATCCCCACTGGAGGTAAACAGATAGCGCCCCGGAGTACATCAAACTCACCCCACAATGGGCAACCAGAGGATTGACCAGGTGCTACAATACCAAAAAGTTGTTATATTCATGGCATACTACCTATGTACAAACAATTGTGGCCACAGGGCTTGTTTCATTCTGTACAACCAAATAACCTGCAAATGCATAACCCACTTTTTTTCTGTTTTTGTACAATCAAAAACTACTAAAATAAAGAATTTACAAAAAATAAAAGAGAGCAATAAAAAAGCAATAATAGTGGAAATATGTGCACATTGTTTAGTGACAGTGTGTGTACATTTTATAATGCTGTGTTCAGCATTGTTGTGTTCAATACAGGCATAAAAAAATACATACAGTATGTCACCAGTGGCCATCTTGTAAAACCTAAATAAGCATATGGACGGCACTAGATCTGGATGAAAAGATTATATGTACACAGTGACTGGTATATATAAAAGTTGTCATAAACAGCAGAGCTGGCACATGCCAATTGTTATAAAGTACTTTGAATTAGAATACCAATAAAGTTGGCTTTGTAGCAGACAGTATCCTAGCTTGACAACCAATTAAAAGAAGTTGAGTACTGTACAAAGTACAAGAACCAGTAGTGTAAAGACTCAAGATGGTCATAAGTTGGAAACACACCAGGGAAGTTGCCTCTGCAAACATAATTCACTCCTACCCCTGTCAATAACAAAAAAATGAAAATAAACTGTCTGCGTGGTACTGTGTGCATTCACAGTAGCTGTTTCTGCCCATCCTTCTTCCCATTACCATGTTACATCATGTCACCCACTGTGTGCCATATTGCCACCATGTCACACGCTAGTTGCTGTACTTCAGTGTCCTTTTATGCGGCACCTAACTTGCAACACTTTTGAAACGCTATTTCTGTAGTGTCATCTATGTCTCTGTGTAGTAAAACCCGTGAGAAGATCTTTCAAACAGACATACTTTATTCAAAGGATTCCTCTTAATCCTCAAATAAAAACAACAATACTAAGATATACCTAAAAATACAAAAACGGAAAAAAGAACTCATAGGGTTTAAAATCTCCAAAGTTCAAGGTTACACTCACAAGATTTCAAATAATTAGAGCTCATCAATGTATTGAAGATTCCAGGGAACTCAGCATTTGTCTCGTTTGGAAGACCCATGCAAAAAAAAATTGAAAAGAATATAGTGCAACACTGATATAAAATATCAAACACGCTTTAATGGTTACACTTACAGAAATGATGTCTATGTAAAAATACACCACTTGCACATCATTGCTCTCATACAGTTTACTCTTGGTGTTCAACTTACCTTTCTAAATTACATTTTCATATTAAAATAATTCATAAGGTATGTGTGACTACAAACATAACAGTACCACTGCACGTAATTGGAATCCAACGGTAGGCAACCTGGGCAACTACGAAAGCACTGAAAGACAGTTCACACCCTAGCACATGTCCTACCTGGATGGACTAGAGTGAAACATTGACAATAAGCATACTATCTTGGACTAGTTGCTTACACAGGTTATCATGCTGTGATTGCCACGTGCTTCCCTTTTAGCTGTTTCTAGTTTAGCACAGGTTGCTGTGGTTGTTCTAAGACCCCTGAACGTCCATATTTCTTTGATACTGCGGAATTTTATGTTAACTATATTGGAGTACCCAGACATGACATAGGAAATGTGTTTGGATTGAAAAGTGAGTGCTACAGCACATTTGGTCTGTTTAGATAGATAGATAGACAGAGACAGACATACAGAGAGATAGATAGAGAGATAGACAGACAGATGGAATTAATTTAAATATATATATATATATATATATATATATATATATATGTATATATATACACATATATATAGTACATTACTATGAATCTAATGTAGGTGATCATTTATGTTTTGTTTAATTAATATTCAATTTAAAAAAATGTGCTATATGAATAGTAGAAAGAATGACATAGAAGTTAATATTGTCATGCTTTGAAAAGCTTTCCTGGCATGGTTTGAAAAAAATACTCTGTTAAATGAAGCTCCCTCAATTTCCAGAGCAGGTGTAGAATCGTTGATAGAGTGCAAGTTTAATCCCTGTATGCCCTATGAACCTATTCAACAGAGATTGGCTGCCTTGCAAATGTTGTCTCTTTGAAATGGTATACAGAGGTGATTTGGGTTCCCCTGCTCAGTCATCTGTCCGCAGGGAGCTGGGCTGTGATTACAAAGTTACTTAGCACACACCATAGAGAGGTTTTAAGGTCACTAGTAACTTAAGAAGTATTTAACTGACAAGATTAACTAGCTTTAACAAAAGGAGCCAAGAGTTCGGTATTCCTTTGCAGCTAGTTATACAAAGATAAAAATAATGATTATTCATTGGTAAACAGTACATTTTGTTGAAAATAGCTTTGAGAATGGAAAAAAGCATGGTTTGTACATTATTGCAAAAGATGATTTTAGAGGCAAAGTCCCAGTGACGGTGTTCCTCGGGAGTACAGATGTTTCTTTTCACGTAGAAGTAAAAGTGTGAATCAAATATAACAGCAGGGAGAAGAAGGGGCTCTCACAGAAAGATATATTGATAGACTTTCATATAGGGCAATGTATATCTCCATGTGTAATTACAATATATGTAGATATATTATTTGTTATATAATATATGTTTATTAGAAAATTAGAAAATAAATGCTTATTTTTAAAAAAAATCTTTTACTTAATAATATTTGTAACTTCTGTCATTATATTAAACATTGATATATTATTCGTTAATATCGAATAACGCTTTCAGAGAAGTGTAAATATATGAACGTGCTTGTATGTAGAATTGCACAATACAGCTTTATTCACATTATTCTAACAAAATTAAATTTCATACCAATCACAGGTTGTCATTTATATATTCTCTTCTATGCAGTGTCCTGTCATCGACCAACATTTTTAACTCATGCTATAGACTTCTGAAAATACTAAATACCTTTAATTTAAAGTGGTTGAATGTATTATCTATCTCTGCATTTCTCTATAACTTGTTAACTTTGAGTAAAACGCAGTAACGGCAAGTCTCATAGTTTGTAAAAATATATCAGAGTTTGTCTCTGTGTGTCATGTCACGTAGAAAGCATTACTGACCCTTCAAATATGCCACCATGCAAACACAAATCACTTTTTAATGATAGTGGCACATACATACACACACAAAAAAAATATATATATATATATATATATATATAGAGAGAGAGAGAGAGAGAGAGAGAGACTTAATAATCAATAGAATGGCACTTAATAATCAAAAGAATAAAATACAATAAAAAAAGATTTTAAACGTGGTATCAAATTAATGTAATGACCATGAAATAAATACATAATAAATAATTCTCAATGAGTCTTTGAAGCAAGGAACAAATGCTTATTTAAAAAATAAATATGTCAAAATAAGAGTGTTTCCTTTCCTGGTATGTATGTATGTACGTACTGAGAGATAAATACGGCTACCTTCCACATATCTCTTAAACAGAAAGTTAAAAAAATTTAAGTTGCAACAAGTATTACCGCATTTATTCCACCAGTGTGAAATTGGCAACTTTTGCCCCAATATGTAATAAATATAAATAAACCCAGTTCTCAAAATTGAAACCTGCCACTGGGCAGTGAATATTAAGCACTACCAAGTATATATTTCCCCCGCTGATTGCACCATTGGCCTTGCAGATTTACAATGGTTAGTAATTTTCAAAGTCTGGCTAGTGGTACAGGACATTATATTTTAACCCCTACTTAAATGTATGCAAATGTATTACACAATCTCTATTTTATTTCTCTCATCCTATTAGTTTTCTACAACTGGTGTTCTACCTTTGGATCACAAGTGGATCACAAGTGCATATAATAAAAAATATCTTATGTCTGTAGGCGCACATACCAATTGCATTGGGAATGTTGCTGAAATATTGATGACTATGGGTTCAGGGAGAGCTCCAAACTTCATCTTGGATTAACATGTTTGTATTAACATTTTATATATTGGAAACCATTTAAGTAAAGAAGGCCTAATCTCCATTTCTCAACTATTCTGAATGAATGGCCTTTGGTCCTTTGTTCAGTTAATGAACACAACACCAGACTCTGTATCATTTGCCCACATATATTAGTATATTATTATCTTTTTATAGATTAAATATATGCTGCCTTTCTAATCTTTCATTGCCAAACTCTTATCTTTCTGTTATTTATTTTGTACTTTTGTACTTTTTACATTTACCCAACACTGTACTGCATAGGGGCGTGGTTTCGGCGCCGACCAAGATGGCCGCGTGAGGAGTGAGCTCCGTCCCGCCGAACCCCCGTTGAAGCTTTTCTACGCCGCAAGTAAGCACCCATGGGGCGCACAAAACGCCCAGAGCATCCCCAGACCCCAGGGAACTCCCAACAGGGCCCCTTAGACGGGTTCTTTCACCCGCAACACGGAGCGAGCGGTGATCCCGCGAGCCCCAAGATGGCGGCTGGGCCTAACCACACCGCAACAGACGCTGCACTGGAGCGGATTGAGGGCACACTTCGAGACCTAACAACAGCTATGGCCACGAAGGCCGACTTACAGACCGCCACAGCCACGCTTCAGGAGTCCATGAGGGCGGAGGTCGCAGGGCTCCGCGCAGAACTAACCACTCATGCGGGCCGCATTACCGCGTTGGAAGAGGCGGATACAGCCCTGGCGGCGCGTGCAGCGTCCACAGACACAGCGGTGGCCAGACAGGGGGAGATGCTGCTGAATATGCGTCGCCACCTTGAAGATGTGGACAATAGAGGTAGGCGATGCAACATCCGCGTGCGGGGTGTACCCGAAGAAGAAGGGGTGGAAGATGCGACAAACACCCTTAGGGAACTCTTTCAACTCATTATGCTGCCTACCCCCCTGCCACAAATTGATTTCGACAGAGCTCACAGGGCTCTGCGACCCAGGAATGCAGAAGATGGCCCGAGGGACCTTGTCTGTTGCCTAGGCTCCTTCCCGGTGAAAAGTAACATCATGACAAAAGCCCGGGAAAGGCCCACTTGGCCCTTCCGGGGAGCCCAGGTCTCGCTGTATAATGACCTATCGCCTATCACTCTAGATGCCAGGCGAGCTCTTCGCCCTGTAACAGCGGCCCTGAGGGAACATAACGTAACCTACAAATGGGGCTTCCCCTTCGCTTTAATGGCAAGACACCAAAACCGATGGATTACCCTGAGATGGCCTGAGGAGGTACCGAGATTCCTGGAGGAACTAGGCCTCCCCTCTCAGACAGTCCCCAACTGGATTCTCAGCTCATTGGGCCCCCCCCCGAGGCCGCGGAGGGAGCCGAGACAGCGGGCCACGGGTGCCCAGGCCACCCCCCACCCCGGACGATATGGAAGACCGACATCACCGGAAGAATAGTTGCAGCCCCGTCCACCCACCGCGGGTAACCGCAGGATACTTTCCACTAGAGGGTCCTGTCTCAGGACGATGCTGACACCACGATTCACGAGTAGTGTGCTTTCAGGTACTCTGGGACACTGTATTCAAGGTTTGGGGTGGGGGGCACTGGGGGGGGGGCACATACCTGGTCCTGGCATACTTACATCTACATCTAAACATACGCCTATACCTCCCGCACTCCAGTCCACTCTCTCAGCGAGACTCACAGCTTTTTGACCAGAGACAATACCTTAAGTGGAACAGTTTGGCGGACCCTTGGGTGGGGGGATCTGGGGGGAGAGATGGGCATGGAAGAAATTGGGTGGTATATTGGTAGATGAGGGGTCTCGTGGAAGGAGACCTAGTAGCGTTGTGTTTTATTCTTAATGCATGTATTGATATGTTACCTTTTCCCGATATGCATAAACTGTTACATTCATGTGGATCTTGCGATTGCTTGGTCTTCTAGATTTAACTAAGCGCCCCATAGGATACACTTGCATGACAACTCACCTTTACGCCTTGGGGGAGGATCATGGAGGGAGATCAGGTTATGTTCTATGTCGAAACAGGTATTAATGTATTGCCTTTTTACTGCTATGTGCACACCGTTGAATGCATATGTTTACTACGACTGTTCACACTTATATATACCCCCAAGCATACCACTCCTCACATCCACATAATGTCTACTACTCACGCCCTAGACATACACCTTCGCGTGTACACCCCACGTCAGGCCCGCTTACCGCGGCCACCTAACAACTGATACACAAACGTGACCCCCCTCTCTCTCACTCAGCCCCCCTCCCCTCCACCTCTCCACCTGCCCCCCCCCTCCAGGGACATTGCGAAACTCAAGGCGGACGTAACGCAAAACCGCGGCGGGTGGATAGGGGATAGTTGATACAGAGGGTCACTCTGGAGGGGACTGAGGTCCCCTAGCGACGGACCCTTGTACATACCATTAGTTTGGGGAACCAGACGTACGTCACCAGACTGCCGTTACGGCCACCCCTCACTCATAGGTTGCTGGGATACACCGAGAGTAAGCAGAAGGACTATCACACGGGAGCTCCATGTGGGAGGGATATACCTGGGGAAAGTGGGGTTCCTCTGGAAAACAGCCAGATCATAAGTAACTCTTAGAATAATCACCAAAAACCTAACCCCTGACGCTTATGTATCTTCTTACCGCTGACGCCCAATTACAGGGATTGCTTTACTTTGCTAATACAGCACTGAGGGGGCGAACGGGGGCGGGAGCATACCGTTCATCAGTGAACCTCATCTGGTCGGAGCTCGAGACACACCCTCACACCCACACGCTCGTGCTGACCGTAGCGCGGCCACACAGGGAGTGCTTCGGTTACCTGGGCTGGTTCCGGTCCGAGGTCCCGCTAGTGTCGGTCGCTGCACGAGACAATCCCCCCCCCCCCACTCGGGAAGGGGGACATAGATTTGGACCTAGTCCAAATTCTGAGAGGGTATCCACGATAGGGATACATACCTCCTTTTAACTAACAACAGGATTACCAGTCCCGCACCTGGACCACCGGCTCCTGACTTACTCTCCTTCTTAACGTACCCGCTTTCTCTCTGACCCTTTCTACCCCCCCCCCCCATCACTATCTCCCCCCCCCTTCCTTCCTCCGCTTGGGCACTGCACTAGTAGCTCTATCGGCTGAGCACATTCCCTGGGGCAATACAGTACCTTCATTGTCGACTGGCCCAGTAACCATGGCCTATTGCAACACCCCCCTGAAGATTGTCACACAGAACTGTAGGGGCCTTAATATACCAGAGCGTAGGACCCACCTACTGAGGGAACTGAGGAAAAACCATGTGTCGATTGCCTTACTACAGGAGACCCACTTTAAAGAGGGCTCACAGCCCAGGTTACGGAATCGACATTACCCCAATAACTATTTCAGTAACCACCCTATGTCGCACAAAACTGGAGTGGCCATTCTCCTGGCAGCTGAACTCGGTTTTGAGGAACTGGATCGACAGCAGGATTCACTAGGGAGATATCTCTTCCTTAAGGGAGTTATAGCCGGCAAGATCTACACAATAGCCTCCATCTATACACCAAATAAGAGGCAGGCCCCCTTCCTCCGCAACACTCTACACAGGGCCGTCTTTAATATTGATTGGACCCTGGGCAAAGCATTTGCTTGGGCCCCCTAGACCCTGTACCCCTCCCCAGGCGTGCAAACACGTTATCTCCCTTAATGCAGTGGCTACCTAAAGTAGAGAGGTGCAAGAATATTTTTTTGGGCCTCCCTATTGCAAGGATGTTTAAAAGGTAGATCCCCATCTGTCGTGCGACTCCAGCAATGCCTTGACAGCTGGGGCTCTACCATTTACCCATGTTTGCAGGTTTTTATTTAGCCCTAAGCAGTTTTTGTGTGTATCAATGTAAACAGGTTTTTGTATGGAATATGTTTGTATGTGGTGTTGGCGTTTGAATGTAAGCATGCATTTATGTGTAGTGTTGCTTTTTGAATGCAGGGGTGTGTATACATATAATGTTGGTGTTTAACACAGACGTGTATTTGTATGTTGTGCTGAAGCTTGAATGCAGGGGTGTATTTGTGTGTAGTGTTAGCGTGTGAATGTTGAGATGTAAGCACAAACACACACGTAGATATGCACACAACCTGACACACATACTGAGAACGTACAGATACACTGAAACACACAAAGACAACATACAGCTACACACTGACACACATACACAAAGATACAAACACAGACACAGACACACACACACACACTTAATACAGATACACACACACACACACACACACACACACACACACATATATATATACACACACTGACACACACACAGATATACAGAGACAGACAAACTGACACACAAACATACACTGATAGACATACTTACACACACATAAATTGACAGACACACTGACAGACATGCTGACACATTCACCAAC
This sequence comes from Pelobates fuscus, assembly GCF_036172605.1. NCBI lineage: Eukaryota > Metazoa > Chordata > Amphibia > Anura > Pelobatidae > Pelobates > Pelobates fuscus. The sequence continues at coordinate 96,839,380 of NC_086318.1, forward strand.
ACACACACCAACATACTGACACAAAGAGCCATACTGATACAGACATGCACACACTGACATACATATGGACACACAGTGACGCATACACTAACAGACATGCTGACACACATATACTGACAGACATACTGACACATTCACAGATACACAAACACACAAAATTTACACTATTAAACCCACCCTTCCTACCTTGGAGGGTGGCTTTCCTACTTGTGGCTGAAGGTGCTGGGAGTTGGGGTCTGGCTAGCTCGGCCCAGACCCCCACCGCTCTGCCTCTTCCCCCTCCCGCACGCTCCTCTCATTAGTGGAGGAAGTGACTGCCACAGGCGTCACTTCCTCCTAGCCGGCTGCCGAAAAGCAAGAGGGCCCGGTCGCGCTCTTAAAGCACCAGAGCGCAGAACCGGGCCCCTGCTGACAGAAGCCCACCGGGTGGCCCTTAGTGCATGGGCCACCCAGTGGGCCTCCTTAGTGCACGGCTGCACCGGCGGTGGGAGAAATGCTTGAGGCCAGCGGGGCCCACGGTGCAGCTGCTTTGGGCCCCCCAGGAGTAAGTGGGCCCGGGGCAGCTGCCCCGTTTGCCCCGCGGTAAAGACGGCCCTGACTCTACAGCAGTTGGAAGACTTCTCGGATGGAATCTTGATTGCGGGAGGTGACTTCAACGTCCCGCTGGACCCGATCTTAGACTCCTCGACGGGACATAGCTGCATACCGCAGCGTACTATCAAATTCATCAGACAAACGATGGAAGATCTAAGACTAGTAGATTGCTGGAGAGTGCTTCATCCCTCGGTGAAGGATTATACCTATTACTCGGCATTCCACAACCGCTATTCTCGCATAGATTATCTCTTTATCACACGTGAGGGGCTGACACACCTGCAGGGAGCTGACATCACCCCGGCAACCTGGTCGGATCACGGTTCGGTCGAGATGACACTCGCTGCCCCCTTATATAAACCGGCGGGATGGAACTGGAGATTGAATGAAGCCCTGCTACTGGACCCAAACATTAAGGAACAGATTCAGCAGGAGTTAGAACGATACTTCCAGGAAAACGATACTCCGGACATCTCCCCGATATCCCTTTGGGAAGCACATAAGAGTGTGATCCGGGGTACGCTCATACGCCTTGCTTCGCAGAAACGGAAATCGTTTATGGCCGAACTCACCGAATTACATCAAACAATCGCAGCACTGGAATGCCGCCACAAGCGATCACAACTGACCGCGGTGTATGGCGAACTGATGGAACACAGGCGGAAACTCAAAGCGCTCCTCTTGAAAAGACATCTCCGCGCGGTGCAACGCACCAAGGGCTTTTACTACGCCCACGCTAATAAAGGCGGCAAATATTTAGCTAGATTGTTGAGAGGCCCCGCCCCCCATAGACAAATCCGTCAGATACGCTTGTCAACTGGGGAAATTTCCCCTTTTCCCGAAAAGATCGCAGAGGAATTCAGGATCTTCTACGAGAAACTTTACAATCTACACCCAACTGCTGCTGGCGCCGAGGCTGCACGGAAACGTTTGACGATACATGACTATCTATCCGAAACGGTCTTGAGCACGTTGGATAGGGATTCGGCGGCGATGATGGATGCCCCGATCAGCGTAGAGGAATTGGCAGCTGCTCTCAAATCGTCCAAGACTGGCAAAGCACCAGGTCCAGATGGCTTCTCCCTAGGATATTACAAAAGCTTCTCAGGTCTGCTCTTGTCACGACTTACTGATGCATTGAACAAAGCGGGAGAAGGGGGATCCCTGGGCAGAGAGTCGGTGGCGGCCACCATCACTGTTCTCCTCAAACCGGGGAAAGACCCCCTACAGTGCGGTAGCTACCGCCCGATCTCGCTCCTAAATGTAGATTCCAAACTGTTCACGAAGGTGCTGGCATCCCGCATGAAACACCTCCTGCCTGACCTAGTACACGCGGACCAAACGGGATTTATTCCAGGTAGGGAAGCCAGAGACAGCACGCTGAGACTATTCGCTATCCAACACCATGCTCGAAAACGGGGGACCCGAATAATGCTACTGTCAACGGATGCGGAGAAGGCATTCGATCGGGTCAACTGGATATACCTGTTGGAAACGTTGAAGTGGCTAGGCTTTGGAGAGAGGCTCTTAACGTGGATCTCAGCTCTATACACGGATCCCAGAGCAACGGTACGGATTAATGGCGCCACAACTGCCGAGTTCCCAATCCGCAACGGCACCAGACAAGGCTGCCCACTCTCGCCTCTGCTGTTCGCGCTTCACCTGGAACCCCTTCTCCAGGCGATCAGGCGAAACCCAGACGTTTTGGGCTACGAGTGGCAGGGTACACAACACAAGGTAGCTGCATACGCGGACGATCTCCTCTTCTTCGTACACAACCCACGAGTCACTCTACCTTGCCTCCTCACAGAAATCAACAGATTCGGACGGATATCCGGCTTCAAACTTAACATTTCCAAATGTGAGACGCTGAACATCTCGCTCCCCGCGGAGGAATACCATTCCCTGGAGTCACAATTCGCGTTCCACTGGTGCTATGGCAAGATGAAGTACCTAGGTGTATGGGTGACCACGGAACCTACGGATATGTACGATCATAACTTTACACCCCTTCTGAAGAAGATCTTAATGGATCTGGCTAGATGGTCCCACCCACACATCTCGTGGCATGGCAGGGTGGCTGTGATTAAAATGAATATCCTCCCGAGGGTTTTATACCTCATGCAGACCATACCCCTTGCCATGCCAGCAACTTTCTTCTCTGCCCTAAAAACGGGTGTGATCAAATATGTCTGGAATGGAAGCCGATCCCGGCTACGTCATGACATTCTGTGTCGCCCCAGGATACAAGGTGGGCTCGCACTGCCGGATTTCCGGAAGTATTATCAGGCGGCAGTACTTCAACGCATACTGGATTGGCACATAACACCTACGACCAAACAATGGGTGACCCTGGACAGGGGCCTTATGGGCCGGGCGATGGAGGCAAAAATCTGGGGGAAGTATGCGGGACGGCCCGCCCCAGCGACCGAGGAGGGATTGACCCTACAGACCCTGCGGAGCTGGCACACACTGAGGGGACAGGAACACATATCCCCACTACCCAGCCCTATGCTACCGATCACGCATAACGAGGAGCTGGGCGGAGGCCTCCCAGCGGGAACGTGGACCAGTGAGAACACGCGTGACTATATACCCATTTACACGGTCCTCTCTGCTGGAAGGGTACGAGACTTCCCATCATTGCTAGCGGACAGACCACGGACACCTCTCTTACACCTTCGGTACCTACAGCTGAAACACTTCCATGCCTCAATACCGCATAACGAACGTTTAAATAGAGACCTCACTTGGTTCGAAGAACTATGTGACCGGGGAACCCCCCTTGAGCATGCTATCTCGAAGTTATATCAACATTTGCTAGCAGGTGGCGCTTCCACCCAGATGACATTCAAACGACAATGGGAGTGTCAGCTGGGAAGAGCACTCACTACTCAACAGTGGGAATTAGCGTTACTTTGGCAACATAAGAGTACTACGAGCTCTTACTACCAAGAGATGAACTACAAACTCATATCCCTATGGTACAGGACACCAGTATTTTTGCACCGCATTAATCCGTCCCACCCCTCGGTGTGCTGGAGATGCCAAGACGAAAGGGGGACGGTGTCCCATATCTGGTGGGAGTGCAGAATAATAACACCCTACTGGGACTTGATCAAAACCTCGCTGGAACTCATCTTGGGGGATATACCTGATTGGACAGCAGAACTTGCCCTATTACACATCTCCACTCAGTCCATCTCAGTATACAAGAAGTCAATCCTCCGACATTTACTTAACGCCGCCAAAGCAAACATCCCAGCCCACTGGAAGACGGACGTGGTGCCGACCAAGCAAGAATGGATACACAGGGTGGAGGAGATTCAAGGGGCAGAGGAGGCTCGGGCCACCATCACTGGCCGGGGGACCAAACACGTCGAAATGTGGACCCCGTGGTTCTTATATATTGCCAGATATCGACAGGAGGAGGTAGCTCGTGGTAGCGGTGCTGACAGTGCAATGCCCACCCCCCTCTGACTCCCCTCCTTCCCCACTATGCTCTGGACCCATAAGGGTCAGGTGTACACGGGCCCGGGACTGGTAGGGCCACATACAGAACGGAAGTTTCAACATACGACTTGTGACAGACAATGACATCTAAGGATAGTGACTCTTTGACTGTAATCTGAGAACGGGTTGTAGACGCGGATTACTCACCCATCACCAGGGATAAGTACCGCCCTGACCGACCTATGAACGGGACGAAATCTAAACTTCGATGCCTCGACTAAACAGCACCTACCAATACATGAGTGACGGGTTCGGTAACTCCGGCCATGACTCGCATGAGACTTGATCCTGACATAGATACAATGGAATGGGGCCGACATAGCCCAACAACTGAGTCTCGAGCTCCGCTTCAGGTGGCGGTCGTGGGGATCGGACGAGCCCCCCCCTTAGTCACGAGCCCTAGGGGATGATACTCTCAAATATGGGTTGTGGGCTCCGCGTTTGGAGCTGGGGAGGGACGGGGAACGGGATGATCAACCCAGCAGAAAAAGATACATAGGCGTCATTAACCACATAACGGCATAATTGATACACGACCAAGACGCGGAAGAGGCAATAACTCTGATACCCTACCGCATGTGCCCGATATGACCCAGTTGGTCCCCGACCCTTGCCCCTCCTAGGCTCGATTCTGCCCTGTCCCTCCTGACCTGAAATGGCATACCCCCCTTCACGGGCTACCCGACTCACCTTCCCCCCAACATGACAGGGTATAAATGACTTTGCTTAGTTGGAGATGACTATATATAAGATGTATTAACCTAACCTACAACAAACACGAACACAAGTAGTTTCCGACATAAAAATGCCAGTGCGCTGGGTGCACCTGTACCTACATACAATTGTTGAACCTATCCGCAGTTTGTTAAATTATACTTTTACTTGTACACCCACATTATGCGTAACGCTTTCACCCAAAGCGATCATAAGTATATTGCAGCCTATTGGGCCCACAGTCACGGTTGGGTCCGTTTATGCGAATATACCAATCATGGACGAGAGGAACATGCCGCACCTCTTCCCTGAGGTTAGGTGCCATAGGTGCTGTATCCAACCATGCACCCAGAACTTTGGAATGTGACTAGACATGATGCGCATATTTGTATTCTGATGAAACGCATACTTTAATGTTTATCCTGTTAACCTTTAAAACAATGTACCCCTTTGTTTCCGGCCTGCGAGCCGATCTATCGTACGTGTTATACCACAATAAACAGATTTACAAAAAAAAAAAAAAACACTGTACTGCATATGCACTGCAGAGTTTTACCATTAATTTGTTTTTAATTGTATTTGTATACATTAAAATATCTTACTGACATTCTGTACTATTACTATGATTCTATAATTTAGACAAATTTCTGTGTTCATTATTTCACTGCCATTTTTACATTTAAAGTCATCTGCCACTTTTCTTCTGAAAGTTAACTAAGTCCTTGTTTGACTGCAGATGTTGACAAATACACTTTTTTCATTCCATATAATTGTAGATTATGCTAACGTAGTGTACCTATAATCTTAATAATGACAGGAGGCGAGTATTTTGCATGACTTTCTTTACTCATGCCTCCAGCAGAACAAGTCAATCATTAAATTTTTTAACCAATCATAACAAACCACATAACCATCTATAAAGCCTTGCTTGTCACATGACTTCCTCTTTCTTTGATAAGAGATTAGTCTATATAATGCCAAGGAATAAACCCAAAGTTTGTAACAATAAAACAGTCCAAACTTGCTCCATGTGATTCCCAACTTGATAACGTATGTCGGAAATTAAACTTGATCCGTAAGATCCAACATCTGATGTGTCCCATCTGGGGCTGATAACGGCCATCACACTGCAAAACAGAAACGAGTGTAAGAGGATGGAAATAGACTTATGTCTACATGATATCAGTGTTACTGTATTTATCCGTATTCTATACAAATAATAATAATAATAATAATAATAATCTATCTTTATATACTAGCATTAAACCATAATATCAATAAGTACTTGTCTATTACCTCAATCTCCTATTCATATATTCTATATAAACTATAGAAGTTATAACTGCGCAAGATAAACGGTGACATTTGATAACCCATGGAAACGGGAGTGGAGGGAGGGAAAATACTCGCCTCCAGTCATTATTAAAATTAAGATTATAGGTACACTACGTTAGTATAATCTACAATTTTATTACATGACAGGAGGCTTCCTATTTTGCATTTTTAACGCTGAGGTAATAGTGAAAAAGATGCGTGTGTGGTCTGAGGAAAATAAAATAACCGGAAGGTATCTTCCCGTGTCCAGTCTGCGGAACATAGGATATCTGCTAGGGACGCTCCCGCCGAGAAGGCTCGCAAAGCGGCCGCACCCCGAACCAAATGCCCCCGAAGCACGTCTCGACTCCTGCTAAGGATAGGATCCAACGTACCCATCGAGCCAGTGTAGTGGTGGTAACCGGTTTGTAGGGTTTGGTGTACGACACCAGTAGTTGCCCTCTACTAAAAGCTCGAAGGTTTGCAGTAACCTCCACATATCGAGTGAGTGTGGACACTACACATAACCGGGAAACCCTAGGGAAGAAAGGGTAAGATATAGTTGTTGAATTCATTTTAGTTCTACGAGACACAGTGAAGGTTACCCCTTCTGGTGAGATGGAGAAACCGTCCACGTTGAACGCTCGCACGTCCAAAACTCGTCGAAAGGATACCAAACATAAAAGCAAAGTGAGTTTTGCCGACAGCTGACGCAGGGATTTCTAAGGAAACTGAGGACCACCTCTACGTCCCACATATGATTATACTTGGGTTCTGGTGGTCTGGATAGTTTGATGCTCCGCATCAGGCGACATACCAAAGGGTCCTGACCAACCGGAGCGCCTTGCATTGGCACGTGTGCCGCTGAAATCGCGGAGCGTGTCACGTTAATGGAACAATAGGATTTTCCTTCCGTGAAGAGGTGTGACAAAAAAATTACCACCATGGTGGTAGGTGCTGTAAAGGGATCACAATCCCTTCCCACACACCAGCGGGTCCATGAGTTCCATGCTGATATGTAACTACGTCGGGTACCCGGTACCCATGAATCCCATAAGAGGTCTTTAGCTGGTTGCGATAGACCCTCGACGGACCAGGTTCCCCTGAAAGACTCCAGGCTACCAGTTCTAGTTTCTCCTGTATCACTAATGGATGTGTTTCCCCTTGTGGATCTGTCAGTAGGAAGGGGAATGAAGGAAGAAGTAAGGGGTGTTCTTGTGTTAGAGCCAATAATTCCGGAAACCACGCCTGACTTTTCCATAACGGTGTGACGAGAATCGTCGAGATCTTGGTTGCTCTGATGCGATGGATCACTCTCACTATCATCGAAAATGGTGGGAATGCGTACGCTCCCTTCGGGGGCCACTGTTGTAGAAAGGCATCTACCGCCTCGCATTGAGGGTCCGGAAGCCAGCTGTAATATCTTGGTAACTGTGTATTCGTCTGAGACACGAACAGGTCCACGGCCAGAGGGCCCCTGAGGTCCTTCACCGCTAAAAATACCGCTGCTGTCCCGCCAATGTCGAGAAAACCAATCCGCCGTGAGGTTGTTGATTCCCGGTAAATATTCCGCCTTGATGGTAATGTTGCGGGGAATGCAAAATTGGTAGATGTCCTTCGTCGCCTCTGTCAGGCTTCTTGATCTGGCTCCCCCAGGCGATTTATGTATTGGACCGCTGAAACATTGTCCATGCGCAATAGGATGCAGCAGTTCGCCATGTCCTTGGCTAGACTGTGAATCGCAAATGATCCCGCAGTCAGTTCCAGGCAGTTGATGTGGAGACCCTGTTCCTCTTGGGACCATGGACCTCCTGTGGACGCGTGGGCGCAGTGAGCACCCCAGCCCCAAAGGCTCGCGTCCGACTCCAATACAAAGTCCGGGTTCGTCCCGAAAATGGCTTTGCCATTCCAGGCTTCCATGTGAAGTAGCCACCATCGCAGTTCCGTCTGAGCTTCTGCGGAGACAGGAATCCAGTGATCGTATGTGTGTCCTGCTCATAGGTATTGAGCTTTCAGTCTCTGCATGGCCCGGTAGTGGAGCGGGCCTTGGAAGATAGCCTGTATGGATGAGGAGAGTAGGCCTACTATCCTCGCTAGCAGTCGGAGAGGTATGGTGTCTCTCCTGAGTATCCGTCAGATTTCCTTCCGAATGGCCGCTATCTTGGATGCGGGGAGGCGTAGTACGCCCGAGTCGGAGTCTATCTCGAACCCGAGGAACTGAACTACCCGGGATGGAGTCAACGCTGATTTTTCTCTGTTCACTATAAACCCCAGCGATTCCAGTAAGTGAATGGTAGATCTCGTCTGAAATTGAATTCTGGATTTGGATTCGCAGAAGATCAACAGGTCGTCCAGGTACATGAGACAGCGTATTCCCTTTCCTCTCAGATGGGCCATTACTGGTTTGAGGAGTTTCGTGAAACACCATGGGGCCGAACTGAGTCCAAATGGTAGACATGTGAATTGGCAGGGACGGCCCTTCCAGGTGAAACGGAGGAAAGGTCGGCTCTCTCTTGCCATGGGGACCGACAGGTAGGTGTCTTTTAAGTCTAGATGTGTGAACCAATCGTGTTCGTTCAGTAGGTCCCTCAGAAGGTGAATACCTTCCATTTTGAAATGGTGATAAGCCACAAATCCATTGAGTTCTCGTAAATTGATGTCTGTACGGTAGTCTCCCATCTTTTTCCGTACGACAAACATGTTGCTGAAGTAGCCCTGGTCGTCTGTGGCGAATTCCACTGCTCCCTTTGCGAACGGGGTTTGTATCTCCGTGTCTATGAGGCGTATCTGGCTTGCGGATGCCCGCATGGGTGCTGGGCGCCTGGTCTGTACTGGCGTATGGGTAAAGGCCTTTTCCACTGAAGCCCTTCCATTGGCGTTTGGACGTCCCCGCCTCCGGTCTAGCTTCGGTAGGATCTTTATCCTCTTTCTTCGACGGAGGTGTGGTATCCGCCATCTCCGGCGGTGTCTGTGACATGATTTTGGCCAAGGCCTTTTCCACTGAAGCCGACACCGCGGCATTGATCATGGCCTGGAAATCCACAGTTGAGGATGGAAGAGTGTATGACATACTGGCAGCTTATTCTTTCCTGTCTGTGGGAAGACAGAGTATACGTCAGTGCGTATGTCTCTACACAGTGGCTTCCACGTACAACTGGGGGTCACCCAGGTACCATGTAATCAGAACCACTAGGAGTTTGAGTAGTGGTCTGTAGAGGGGGTCACCCTCCTATCGACTGGGGTGAAACGGTCATTAATGTTGGGACGGAGCCCGGTAATGGTCGGGACGGAGCCCGGTAATGGTCGGGACGGAGCCCGGAAATGGTCGTGATGGAGCCTGGTAATGGTCGGGATGAAGCCCGTTAATGGTCGGGACATAAGCCCGGTAATGGGAGGTATCAAAGACCTCAGTATTTTTTTTGTAAGGGGTTTACCCTTGTGTATGAAATTTTGTGTAATTATGCCACTGTGAGTTGCGTGGATCCCCCCAGTTGTACCATGGAGGTGCCGCATACAATAACGCGTACTTCGTTATAAGCCCTGAGTGGGCGTGGTGGTCACCCTTTGTAAGAATTGTCACTAGGACCAATGCCAGATTTCCACTGCATAAATATATATATATATATATATATATATATATATATACACTTTTTTTTTGCTTATTTGTTTGTTTGTATATTTGTTTATAGGTAGGTCTTCAGTGTTTCCACCAGTGTGGGCAATCACCACTGTCCTCTGTGAGCGTTCACCCAATTGGGTAGTGCAGCCTGAGCCTGATGAGCGTTGTCCTGTGTGTTAGATTTGTTTTATTCCAAAACAGTCTCAGTTTATGTCTCCTGCAGGCTCCCTATCCCAGGGCTGCAGGGTTAATTACACTGTGTATGTGAGATGAATATGTGTAATTATCAATAAAAACCTTGAACTCTAGTGCCAGTTCGTGTGAATCACGAACTGGCAAAATTAAGATGGGCGCCGAGGATCTCGCGAGATCCAAGATGGGCGCCGTTTCCGCGCAAAATTTTGCCACGCGGCCCGCGATCGCGCCCCGACGGTACTGGTCGGTACCCCCCGTGCCCCCCTCCCACGCCCAGCACCCTGGAACCTTGAATAAAGTCTGCTGGTCCCGCGCGACCGCGGTAAAATGCAGCGAATCGCGAGGGTCACCAGTCAAGACCGGCTGACAGGGAAACCTACCCTGAAGGGGAAAAACCAGGGTAACAAGAATAAAACATACAGTCCAGGGAGAGGAGGGAATGAGGGAAGCAGAGATGGATAGAAGGGGCAGGAAAAGCCCCAGACAGGGAGATTGAAAGAAAAAACAATGACAGAATCACTTAAAGGGACAAATACAAATTAAAATTGCACTGTTGAATAAAACCAGTTGAGAGCATAATACTCTGACCTGTGCCTTGGCTGGAAGCAGCAAAGAAAGAGGAAGTCATGTGACAAGCAAGGCTTTATATATGGTTATGTGGTTTGTTATGATTGGTTAAAAAATTTAATGATTAACTTGTGCTGCTGGAGGCATGAGTAAAGAAAGTCATGCAAAATAGGAAGCCTCCTGTCATGTAAAAAAATTTACCTAATTTACCCCAAATGTAAATTTTATCCTATGATCTTCAGTGCATTCTGTGTGTTCATTAACAAATACATTTTGTCCAGCTTGTGAATTGTCATTAACAACTCCCTGCTCTCTATCTTCCATCCAGTTTTCAATTTATTTGTATTGTTACAGAAAATGTGTTGAATTGTACATTTTGCATTCATGCCACTCTTGTTTGGAGGACATGGCACTTGTGCCCTGCATGAATGAAATTTCAGCATCCATATGGGACTGTGGTGTTCCTACTGGTAGGGGGGATCTCAAAGGTGCCAACAATTATTTCATAGCAGGATCTTTAACAATATTGAGTTATAGCCATTTTGCTGGAAAGAGGAGAGCATTTCTGTTTCGGGCTCTAATATATAGTGAATTCATTTACATACTGTTTAACTAAACTGAGGGTTTACATACCCCTAGTCAAGGGAAATGTCTGCAAGGATATTGCGGTTTGTGCATAGACACTCTAGTTTGTAGCACCCCTTTCACCCTACATGTACAGTTAACTAACCTGCTGCCCCTCTCTAGAATATTGTTTGGAAGCAAGGTCATAACGTAATACGTATTGATGGGATCCATAGGAAAGCTTGTTTTACTCATTTGTCAAATTGACCTTCTTTCTGTCATTTGTATGAAATAAACTACACTTTGCATCATAGGGCTATGTTTTAATTGAAATGGAATTATACTGAGAATGATTTTATAACAGAACGTAAAATTATTCAAACTGTGGCCTAGAATGTAGCAGTCGTTGTTGGTTTGCTTAAAAACAGATGTCAAATTTCTGTATTATTGATATAACTACCCTTCTATAATATGTGCAGCTGAACTTACCTTTGGTGTAAAACATTATGTTGTATAATGTACTGTCCATTTACATGTGCATGAGAAGCCTTTGTGGTCAACATGTGATATTGTTCTTTCTCACCTCTCTTCTTAGGAAGAAGAAACATTACAAAATAATGGACAAGAATATAAATGAGTGACAGGTGTCCTGTTTGCAAAGACCGTCTGAAGATATCATCAGCAGTTCAAATCATCTTGTCACATGCTTAGTAATGAATGGGGTGTGAATGTTTTGTCTTTGTTCCTTCTGTAATTGTACTGTACGTGTTTGTAAGCCTGGTAGTGACACATTCCACTCAATCTGATGCCTCAGTCAAAGCACAGTGCCATCTGATTTTTTTTCACCCGGCAAGCCTTTCAGATAACTGTAACTCAACGCAGTTGCTACAGTTAATGTAATTTAAATGTTTTGTTTCCAGTTAGAACAGATAGTAGGTGATTTATTTATTTATTTATTATTGCCATTTATATAGCGCCAACAGATTCCGTAGCGCTTTACAATATTATGAGAGGGGGATTTAACTATAAATAGGACAATTACAAATAAACTTACAGGAACAATAGGTTGAAGAGGACCCTGCTCAAACGAGCTTACATTCTATAGGAGGTGGGGTGTAAAACACATTAGGACAGGAATTTACAATCAAATAAGGTGGGCTGCCCTTTAGGAGAGGGAAAGAGACAGGTATGTGAGGTAAGGGTTAGTCTTTGAGGCCATAAGCTTTCCTAAAGAGATGGGTTTTAAGGCACTTCTTAAAAGATGCAAGACTAGGGGAGAGTCTGATGGCGGTAGGCAGGCTATTCCATAGGAAGGGAGCCGCCCGTGAGAAGTCCTGCAAGCGCGAGTTGGCCGTACGAGTGCGGACAACGGACAGGAGGTGGTCACGGGCAGAACGGAGAGACCGAGAAGGGACATACCTATGGATCTGTGAGGAGATATAAGAGGGGCTAGAGTTGTTCAGTGCTTTATAGGTGTGAGTTAGTACCTTGAATTGACTCCTATAGCATACAGGAAGCCAATGTAAGGACTGGCAGAGGGGTGAGGTGTGAGAGAAACGACTAGAGAGGAAAATCAATCTAGCAGCAGCATTCATTACGGACTGTAAGGGTGCAGTACGGCTATTGGGGAGACCAATCAGGAGAGGGTTACAATAATCCATGCGGGAAATTACTAGAGCATGGACAAGCTCCTTGGTAGTATCTGGTGCAAGAAAGGGGCGGATGTGGGCTATGTTTTTAAGATGGAATCTACAGGATTTGGCAACATGCTTGATGTGAGGCTCAAAGGTGAGACCAGAGTCAAGTATGACGCCAAGACAGCGTGCTTGCAAGGATGGACTGATGTTGGTACCACAAACTTGGAGGGAGAGCGAAAGAGGAGGATCAGTATTAGGAGGAGGAAAGACAAGGAGCTCAGTTTTTGAGAGATTGAGTTTCAGAAAGCGGGAGGACATCCAGTCAGAGATGGAAGAAAGGCAAGCAGTGACACGTTGCAGGACGGCAGGGGAGAGGTCTGGGGAGGAGAGATATAGTTGGGTGTCATCAGCGTACAGGTGGTAGTGAAATCCAAAAGAGGTAATAAGTTTGCCAAGAGAGGCAGTATAAAGAGAAAATAGAAGGGGACCAAGGACGGAGCCTTGGGGAACTCCAACTGAGACAGGGCAAGGGGAGGAGGTATCATTAGAAAAGGAGACACTGAATGAGCGTTGGGAGAGATAAGAGGAAAACCATGAGAGGACAGAGTCACAGAGACCAAGCGATTGAAGAGTTTGAAGAAGGAGAGCATGATCAACGGTGTCAAAGGCCGCTGAGAGGTCAAGAAGAATTAGTATGGAGTAGTGGCCTTTGGATTTAGCTGCGATTAGGTCGTTAGTAACTTTGATAAGGGCAGTCTCTGTAGAGTGGAGAGGGCGGAAGCCAGATTGAAGAGGGTCAAGGAGAGAGTTGGAATTGAGGAAATGAGACACACGGGTAAAGACAAGTCTTTCCAGAAGCTTTGAGGAAAAAGGGAGCAGGGATATGGGACGGTAGTTAGAGGGGGTGGATGGGTCGAGGGATGGTTTTTTTAGTATAGGTACTACAGTGGCATGTTTAAGGTCAGCAGGGAAGATGCCAGAGGAGAGCGAGCAGTTGAAGATGTGTGTTAAAGAAGGCACGAGACAAGTGGAGAGAGATCTAATAAGGTGAGATGGGACAGGATCGAGCGGGCAAGTGGTGGGGCGAGAGGAGCAAAGAAGAGCAGCCACCTCTTGGTCAGTAGCTGGGGAGAATGTCTGAAGGGTAGGAAAGGCATGATCTATGTGTGATTGAGAAACAGAAAGGCAAGGAGGGGAGAATTCTTTCCTTAGCTGTTCAATCTTGTCAGTGAAGTAACATGCGAAGTTATCAGCAGTAAGGTTAGTTTTGGGGGTGGCCACAGCAGGGTGAAGAAGAGAATTAAAGGTGTGAAAGAGACGCCTGGGGTTGCGGGAACATGAACTAATGAGAGTGGAAAAATAGGACTGTTTGGCAAGGGCAAGGGCTGCACTGTATGAACACAATATGAATCTATAATGGAGAAAGTCTGATTGTGTACGAGACTTCCTCCAGGAGCGTTCAGCACAACGGGAGCATCTTTGCAGGTAGCGCGTTGATTTAGTATGCCATGGTTGGGGGCGGGTCCTCCTTGGGGTGCTTGTTTGGAGTGGCGCTGCAGTGTTCAAGGCAGATGTAAGAGTAGAGTTATATATGGAGATGGCCTGTGAAGGACAGGAGAGGGAAGGGATGGACAGCAGTTGTGAATCAATGTCAGCTGACAACTGTTGGAGATCAAGAGAATTAAGGTCCCTCCTGAGTTGAGGGGGGTTAGGCTGAGGTTTTTGGGTGAGGGGGTATGTGAGAGCAAATGATAAGAGGTGGTGATCAGAGAGTGGATATGGAGTGTTGCAGATATTAGATACTGTACATGCATAAGTGAAGATTAGGTCAAGGGTATTGCCAGCTACATGGGTGGGAGAATCTGCCCACTGCGATAGCCCGAGGGAGGAAGTGATGGAAAGTAGTTTGGTGGCTGCAGAGGTCAAAGGTGGGTTTATAGGAATATTGAAGTCCCCGAGAATTAGGGATGGAATGTTAGAAGAGAGGAAATAGGGTAGCCAGGCAGCAAAGTGGTCAAGGAAGAGAAGAGGGGAACCAGGGGGGCGGTAAATAACAGCAATGTTAGCAGAGAAGGGTTTGAAAAGGCGAATTGAGTGTATTTCAAATGATGGGAAAGAGAGAGAAGGGGGGGTGGGAAGAGGTTTGAAGGAGCAGTGAGGTGAGAGGAGAAACCCTACACCACCACCTACATCACAACTTAAAATTATTTGTAACAACACACATTTTAAGATCATTTTGTAAATATACGTAATAATACTGGTAATACTGGTGTTTTTTTATTTACTTTTTGTGACATGATTCTTGATATCAATCCTATGGGAAGAGCACCATGCATTATATTTACTAAAAGTGGAAACCAAGGGGCGTGATGACGTAGACCGGAAGGTGTACGAACCGTAAGGGGGAGGGAGCCGTCGGAGATGATCAGCGCGAGGTAGCTGCTGCTTGAGACCACGCTAAACTAAGCATGATACCGCTCAAAACACTGCCCGGGATAAAACCATTTCCAATGGTGTTCGGTTCAACCAGCTTCTAAATAATCTCTACTTACCTCTTATTCTGTCTGTCTGTCTGGCGATACCTGGATATCTGAGTGGCTGTTTCGGTGTGGCTGTTCCGGTGAGACCGCGTGGTAAGAGACGGAGTTTTCTTTTACCACCGACGGAGGAGCAGTGATAAAAGCTCCCAGTATACCACAGCATATCGGGTCTGATCTGGCTGCATACCGCTTATCTTATTGAGATCGCTGAAGCAGAAATTAAAGGGGCAAGTCATCCTGTAAAGGTATTCCAAGGTATTTAAAAAAAAAAGGAAACGAAAAAGAGAGGGAGAAATAAAGGGGAGGAGGGGAAGAAAGTTATAAAGAAAGGAGGGAAAGAATGGGATAAGAGAGGAAGCAAAAGTGGATAAGATAAAATAAAAGAGACCATATCCTCCATACCCCAATAATCAATCATATGCCTCCTCCCAATACAAACTCCACATATAACTCCCAAAGGTATTGCTCTACCAACAAAGAGAGAACAGGACCAGAAAGAAATTAAGAATTCAAAGGGAATGCTATCTAAACTGCCACTTAAACTGATAAAGAACTGTTAAAATACTGGGAATATCACCTAAACTGCTAAAAAAAGGGAAAAAAAATTGCTAAAAAAAAACAAAAAAAAACTGTAAGTTAGAAAAGCAGCCTGGCTTCAAACAAACAAATATCAAACAAATAAATAAAGGGGAAAAAAAAAAATATATAAGCGTGGAAAACAAACCCCGAATCTAAAGGATAACCCCTCTATTTCTCATTTAAAAAAAAAAAAAAAAAAAATGGCTTCCAAACGATCACAGGATCTCAAAGCAACATCAAAAATGGAAAAGAAATCTTCAAAACAAGAAAAGAGACTTTCTACATTTTTTTCTCCTCAAAAAACTCAAGGTATCAACGAAGACCTCTCCTCAGATTCCTTTATTGATACAACTTTTCCGCTTACAGAAACATCGACAATTACTATAGAAATTATAAAATCATTATTGGATGATGCTTTAAAACAGATAAAAAAAGAGATCCAGGAAAATTCCAGTGACCTTAAAAATGACATCTCTAAAGTATTAACTAGAATACAAACAATAGAAGATAAGCAAGATCATACAGAGCTTCAGATTCAATCCTTTGGAGAGTCCCACAAAGAAATGGAGCTCAAATTGGAGCAACTGGAAGCTAAAATAGCAGACTTAGAAGACCGGGCCCGCAGAACAAATTTAAAATTCAGAAATATTCCAGAAGATATAACAAACGATAAATTGAAAGACTTTCTGAAGGAGCTGTTTATATCCCTCAAATTATCACTAGGTCCTCATGAATTAATAATGGACCGATGCCATAGAATCTTTAAGCCTACAAGTATCAAGAATGACTCCCCAAGAGACGTAATAGTGGCGTTTCATTCATATGACACGAAAAACCAAATTTTGTTTGCCTTAAAAAACAACAGATCAACAGAAGAAAAATTTAAAGGGATATTCGCCGTTCCTGATATCTCTTACCACACAAGAGCTAAAAGAAGAAATTTTTCACCAATATTTCAAACGTTAATAAAGCACAATCTGAGGTTTAGATGGCGACATCCTGCTTTCTTGCAAATATATTACCATAATGAATGGATTTCATTCACAACATTCGAGAAAGCCAATGAATGGCTGTCACAACATATAGAGAAGTAAAGCGAAACTAAAGTGGAAGACAAGACCAGGAATAAAAGAGCAAGAGGGAAAGGAGAAAGAAAAGAGAAAGAGAAAAGAGAAAAATAAAAAAAAAGATACATGGTGAAATGAAAAGAAATGAAAAGAAAAGGAAAAGAATGAAAAGAAAATGGGCAAGAAGAGAAAGGGGGAAAAAGGAAAATTGAAGAAAAAAAAAAAAGAAAGAAGAGAAATGAAAAGGGAAAAAAAAAAAAAAGGGAAATAAAATAAGAGACTGTAAAATCAGAACATCAGTCATAAACTACAAGTGGTTTACTACTTCAATAGGACTATCAATCCCATAATAGATTAATAAGATGGTCTTGGAAAGACACTAAAAAAAAAAAAAAAAAAAGCATGCACCAAAGTCTTTATAGACCTATTGGACTTAGTGTAATTGATCATTAAGTATTAATTACTTCAAGCATTGTTTTGTTGAAAATATTTAGGGGGTATCCTCACAGTAATCACATATTACAGTGGAACGTAATAGTATAAGATATAACACAAGAATTTTGCACGGTGAATTGAGCACTGTAAATTGATCATGGCGAAGTTGTGGAACATAGCGCAAGATTTTAAGGATTATAAGAGTATGTAATAGGAGTATATAATATAGTATGATATATATAGTAGATATAAGGTATTTGAGAAATTGAACACGGAACATAGTGTAATTCATCACATGAAATTATGCACAGGCAATGTATGTAAGAAACCACTAGAAAATATGTATGTAAAGAGGAATTATCCATTTCTTAGATATCACGCACTGTAAGCACAAGAAAAGGGCATTTGAAATTAAGATATGTTAAAGTACTATAGCACAGAAATTATCCATGGTATGATAAAAAAAAAAAAAAAAAAAAAAAAATGCTTTGAAGTAATTAGGCACTAGAAGCTATTGGGCTATGCCATTGGAAACGTTGTAGGATAAGATTACAAAATACAGTCTATGAAAATATTTTAAGATAAGGTTACTCCTCTTCTCCCTAGTTTTATATACTGCCCCCTATTATCTCCAATTAGGACTCCCTCCCTGTGGGTATCTATATGATACTTTGATGTTGGAATCTTGTTGTATTCCAATATATAGGTGCTGCATAACCGGCAGGAGCTATACAGGTTTGATGCTTTTTAGCATCTTGAGTTATTTGTTGTTTGTTTTTAAATGTATTTGTACATATACTTGGCTGAAAATGGAAGGGTTTGTGGGAATCGCTAGTTTACAGGGGATCGGTTAGAAATTAATCAATAAAAATGTTAAAATTGATATCAATAAATGCTCAAGGACTCAACTCCCCAAATAAAAGAGCATATCTATATAATACCCTAATAAAGGAAAAAGCTCAAATTTCCTTTATTCAAGAAACCCATTGGAAAAAACAAGATAATCACTATTGGAACTATAAAAAATTTAAAATTATTGCGGAAGCCTCGGATCAAATAAAAAAAAAAAAAAGGGGTTGCAATATTGTTTTCCAGTCTGATCAATTATTCATGTGATTATTCTGAAAGCGATACAGAAGGGAGATTTATTATATGGATAGGTAAGATAAATGAGATCCAATATACTTTACTAAACATCTATTTGCCAAATAAAGCTCCAATTAGATATCTATCGAAAATAATGAGAAGAGTAGAAACAATTCGTAAAGGAATACTATTGATAGCGGGTGATTTTAACTGTGTATCAGACCCTAAACTAGATAAACAAGTAAAATTTGGGCAACGTATAGATGGAAGTCTAGCTAACCAAGCAGCTTGCTTAAACAATTTGGCAAAAAAAAAATGATATATTTGATCTATGGAGAATTTTTCATCCTAATGAACGTAACTATACCCATACTTCATCGGCACATAAAACCTCAGCAAGGATAGACATGTGCTGGGGAGATCTGGATCTTTTAAAACGATTAGAAACAATCAAAATTGAAATTAATACATGGTCAGATCATGATCTTCTCATTTTAGAATTTAAAGAAAATGGGAAGAAAGACTTTTCGCCATGGAAACTGAATGATTTCCTATTAGCAAAAAAACAAAATATTGAATACATAAAGAATCTTTCAGATTTGTTTTTCAAGGAAAATCTCCCTGAAACAACATCTAATCAAAATGTATGGTGTACATATAAAGCTGTCACCAGAGGATATTTCATAAAGCTCGCGAGCTATGAAAAAAAAATGAGGGGGGCACCAATATCTGAACTTTATCTACAATTATATAAATTACAAGCGCAAAATAATAAAAAATCTTCAGAAGACATAATTAATCAGATAAAAAAATACAAAAATATGATAAATCAAAAGATCCTTGAAAGAATAGAACTTAATTTAAAACGACTTAAAACTAAATTCTACTATCGAAGCAATAAAATAAACAAATTACTGACTGATCGACTTAAAAAAAACAAAATGGAAAATAAGATATATAAAATTATAGATGACGGAAAAGTCTTGTTGTCCCCAGAAGATATAGGTAACTCATTTAAGAAATATTATGGAAAATTATACAATCTCCAACATACACCTACAGAGCAGGCAATAGAAAGATATTTAAATAAAATAAAAATTCCTAAAATTACTTTGACTCAAAAAGAAAAATTAAATCAAAAAATAACACAGTTAGAAGTAGAAGAAGCTATAAATAATTTACAATCATCAAAAGCTCTGGGCCCGGACGGGTTTTCAAACCTGTTTTTCAAATTATTTAAAAAAACTATAGTTCGTAATATGACTGCAACGTTTAATGAGATGGCCTTTTCTGGCAAAATAACCCAGGAATTATTGAGAGCCAATATAAAACCTATTTTGAAACCTAATAAATCACCAACAGAAATAACAAACTATAGGCCTATCTCTTTGATAAACATAGATATTAAATTGTATGCAGCAATATTGGCAAATAGAATTAATTTAATACTCCCTGAATTAATACACATAGATCAAATAGGATTTGTTAGAGGTCGCCATGCAAGTGATAATTCTCGCAGAATTATTGATTTATTTGAATATGCCCATTTAACGGGCACGCCCCTTCTGACCCTGTCGATTGACGCAGAAAAGGCTTTCGACAGGGTCGGATGGGGATATATGAACAGGGTTTTGAGTGCATTTGGCTTTGAGGGATGGATCGCACAGGCGATCAAGGCTTTATATGGAGGTCCATCTGCGAGAATAATAGGTTAAGATATATGCTCTGAATGGTTCGATATCAACAATGGAACACGACAGGGATGCCCATTGTCACCCCTGTTGTACGTTCTCTCAATCGAACCACTAGCTTTATCTATTAGAGAAAATCAGGGA
Source organism: Pelobates fuscus (assembly GCF_036172605.1). Taxonomy (NCBI): domain Eukaryota; kingdom Metazoa; phylum Chordata; class Amphibia; order Anura; family Pelobatidae; genus Pelobates; species Pelobates fuscus. Next base: position 96,859,639 of record NC_086318.1, read on the forward strand.
ATAAGAGGAGTGATAATTGAAGACGTAGAAGCTAAGATATGCCTATACGCAGATGATGTATTGATCTCAATAACAGACCCGAAGACTTCACTTTTTAACTTAATGAAGGAAATTGAGAAATATGAGGATGTCTCTAACTATAAGATAAACCTCCAAAAAACAATAGCTTTATCAATCAATATAAATCTCCGTGTTTTAGCCTCTCTCCAAGAAAAATATAAATTTCACTGGACTAAAAAGGAATTTCAATATCTGGGAATTATGATTACGGCGAATCCTAAGAATATATTAGAAACTAATTTTCTAAAACTACTTAAACATACTAATATGATTCTAAGGAGTTGGCGTCCCTTAGAAATTTCTTGGTGGGGAAGAGTTAACACAGTAAAAGCATATGTTATTCCCAAATGGACTTATTTGTTCAACATGATCCCACTGAAAGTTCCGAAACCATGGTTGGATATGCTCCAACACTCTTTTTCCAATTTCATTTGGAAAGGGAAAACACCAAGAATAAAATCCCAAATTTTAACAAAAAAAAATCAATCAAGGAGGAATGGCCCTCCCATTAATAAAAGACATATATGCTGCTAGTATAATTTCCCATATATACAAGTTTCAGAGCATTGATTCAAGAAAACAACCATGGTATCAGATAGAATCGACAAGGATAACTGAGAAAGATCTCTCGCTTATGATTTGGGACGATAGAACTAATTACAATATACACTTAATGCAAGTTAATTCTATGATTGTATCCCACTTGATCGGAGAATGGCACCGAATTAAAAAATTACTCAAGATATCAACTAAGATAATTGAAGGAGCAAATATAAGAGTTATTGAAAGGATTATCCCTGATATGAATCTCTCTAAATGGAGATCGCAAAGAGAGATTTATGTCAAAGATCTCCTTCAAAATAAAAAGTTGATGCCATTTAACGATCTTAAATTAAAATTAAACCTCCCTGATACAGAGATATTCTCTTATTTTAGAGTTAGAGGATTTATAAACGAATCTCTATTAAAAAGAGAGAGCGATTTAAACAACTTAGTGTATAAGATCTTTGAGAAAGAAACAACAAAATCGATATGTTCCCTGGCCACAGATTTGATCAGACAAGTTTACTCAGATATCCACCCTACGGCGAAAAAACAATGGGAGAAAGACCTCAATATAGTTTTGACTGATAAGGTCTGGTGTATACCCATGAAAGTTCTAAGAAAATATATACACTGTTTAAACTTAATAGAAACTTTCTTTAAAGTTTATCATAGGTGGTATTTAGTACCAACGAGACTAGCCAAAATATCTACATTAAATTCGTCTCTATGTTGGAGATGTCAAAAATATGAAGGGGACATGTTACACATATGGTGGAGTTGCCCAAAAATTTCGAACTTATGGGACTCAATCTACTCTTTTTTAGAGTTCTTTAATATTAAAGTTAAAAAGTACCCATATACGGGGTTACTCCACCTGAGATGGAATAGATTCCCAAAAGACCAACTAATATTAATTATACATTCTTTTATAGCGGCGAAGATATTAATAGCAAGATCTTGGAAACAAACTTATACACCCGATAATAGACAGTTTATAACCCAATTATTATATCAGCTTGAAATGGAAAGAGGGGTTGCTTTCTCTAATAATAACAGCAAACATATACACCACCTAGAAAAGTGGTTATCGAAAATTAAAGACTGTTTCACCTGATCTGATTCCCTCTTCCTCTCTTGTCTTATCTAAATATTGTTTAACGCTATCTACAGGGACATAGGATATAGCTTTCGTATGATAACCAGAAGTTGAACTGTAAAGATGAGCTGAGCTTCATATTAATCATAGAAAATACATTTAGCATTTTTGATAATATGATATCTAAGTTTAAGATCGTCCTAGACAACTAGCTAATTTCTACTACTTCCTGCTCCCAAGTATTGTAATGTTTGTCATGTTATGTTAAATTTGGATGCCATCAGGGTAAGGGAAATGATGTAGGCTACCTAGATCATATCATAATCTTTTGTAGAAGTATGTATACATTTATATGAAATATCTGATGGTACTGTCTATGTATGTAAAAAAAAAAAATAAGTGTAATTGAAAAGGAATTTTTTCCAACAATAAAGAAATATTAAATATATTTACTAAAAGTGTTGAATCACAGCAGCGATTTATATCAAATAGAAACCTGTTGCAAAGTACAGAAGGAGAGGTCTGTCCCTAGAAAAAAAAATTTACATTCAAATATTTATTGTTTATATGCTAAAAAGAAAACAAACAAAAAGTAACCAACACACGTGAAAATAATAAAGCGAACCTAGGTCTAAATAGTTATTGGGGAGAGAAAAAACATAGCGACGGACATACACTGGGTAAAGATTAATTTGGGGGCTAATCGAGTGTCTAAAAGTGCTAGAGATACAAATGTACTGGGAAAGTCACCCTATAATCTGAAAGCCTTTATCCTGTTCAGCCAATATTTACGGGCAAGACAGAATTGCTCAAAAGACCTTAAATTCTACCAAGAATGTCAACTCCTAAGGATACGATTCAAGACACTGGGCTATCCTAACAGGGTTTTAAAAAGAGCATTTCAACGAGTCAGTCAAATAGATAGACTCACCAGTCTAAAAACAACCAACACTAGACAGGACTCAGACACCCCAAGGTGCATTGCCATCTTCGACCAGGGCTGGAGCCCCATGTCTCACATCCTCACCAAAAATTGGCCAGTCTGATTACATAATCTCTGCCTGAAAAAAGTCTCACCTGACCACTCATCCATGACTGCACGCAGATCAAGAAATCTACAGGACTTATTCATCTGGCAACAACACCCAAACAAATCAACTGGTTATCACAGACTAAAGGGACTTACAGATGTGGACACTGTAGAGCGTGTCAATACATTATCCCCTCCAAGTCTCTCCAATCAATCCAATCCAAGATCACGGTTGAGATCAATGCACTGGTGAACTGTGGAACCACACGTGTCATATACCTCATCTCCTGCAGCTGCGGCATATGATATATAGACAAAACATTCCAGCAATTTCAACGTAGGGTACTACAGCAGGTTGCATCAATTAATAATACCATCACCTCCACGCCAGTTGTGAGACATATCAAAACTAGAAAACCTAAAATTTCAAGTAATTGAAAAACTCTTACCTTTAAGACTCTGGTCCCTTTAGGGCTAAATGGAGAATTTAACTTTACCTCTTTTATTCATAATTAATGGCACTCTCAGTTTGAGTTTCATTTCGTTGTTCATTTTTGTTTTTTGCTTTTGTACATTAATTTTTCTTTATCATTAGTCATCCACTATTATACACTCTGTTATAGTTATTATTTTTACCACACTTTCCTCCCTAGCCACTCTATACTACAATTATAATTTTTTTTTTTATTAATACACATTTACCTATAGGCTCATTCCAACAGCCCGAGGCATCATTATTTCAAAAAAATGTACATAAAGCTTGGGCACTATGTGTATTTTAGTCATACTTTACCTTCTGGTAAATTCATCTACATCCCGATACCCTGTATTCTTACTTACCAACTTTGCTTTTCATATAATTGTTTCTCCTTTGAGCCACCGTATTCCACAGACTCCAGATGACGTCATCAAGTAACGTCTAAATCCTGATTGCAGTAACAGGCGGGCTATTTAAACTTGAACCACCGGGGAGTCAGTTCCCCCTGAAGAGCCGCAGACCGACGAAACGCACGTCATCTTTTGGACTTTTGGTTCTCTATTAGAGGCAGGCAGCTAGACAGTTATTCGCTAACAGATAGGTGCCCTCAAAGGAACAGATAGACTTATCTCCTCTCCAGAACTCCCTTGTTCTCAGTTTGAGGCAGCCAGCTAGATGTTTGACTGTAGATAGGTGCCCTGGAAGGCACAGTCAGTCTTACCTCCTCTTAAGAACCTTCCGAAATCTGTACGGGTGTCAGCCGGCATCCTATCAGCTGAAATTACTAGGCAGAGAGCTATCTATTTTTTTGTGAGATATATAGCTCTAAATATTGAATGCACAGATACATCATTATATTCTTTCTCTTATTAGTTACTCTCCTGCTGTTATTGCCAGATTAGATTACTAGGCAGTCAACAGTTATTACTATATCACTACACCTGATTGCTCATGATATTTTCTGTTTATACTTACCTGATTCTGCCGCCATAATCATTTTTTCTGACTTTTAAATCTGGGTAAATCATTTTGTCTATGCTTGCATTTGATACTAAATTAATTGTACACCCGGTGGAAAGATCCCTATGAGACGCTATTTTTAGCCTATATCATATGACTTGTATCACCGGCTAGGCTACAGTGTTTCCCTCTACTGGTTCTGACTCTCTGCTACATGTGTATCTCTAGCACTATTAGACACTCGATTAGCCCCCAAGCTAATCTTTACCCAGTGTATGTCCGTCGCTATGTTTTCTCTCTCCCCAATAACTATTTAGACCTAGGTTCACTTTATTATTTTCACGTGTGTTGATTACTTTTTGTTTGTTTTCTTTTTAGCATATAAACAATAAATATTTGAATTTTAAATCTTTTCCCAGGGACTGATCTCTCTTTCTGTATCCAACAGTGTGTGCACTAAAGATAATTTGCAATCATTGAACAATTAAGAGAACAAGATGGGCTCATGGCCTGCTCATAAACACCGCTGGGGAGAGACCATCATCTGACGTAATTTTAGCTAAAATAAATGTTCTGAAAGAAGCTATAGACGACATCCTAGTCTTTCTGAATCTGGAGATGGAAACATAATCATAGTAATTGGTACGTGTAATTGTCATGTCAGTTTTCAGGTTGCATTGCAGTTCTTCACCATACGTAATACTCTGTAAGATATCCACAAGTTTTAGAAATATAATTTAGAATTAGTGGAATAGTGTCCTAACTAATGTAAAGGGATTAGGATTAGCAGAATGTGTAGATTGCGTTCTCTTTATATAACTAAAAATCAAGTATAACGCAGTTTAGGCTCTAATATACTGTGAAGTACAGCATAGGGCCTGTAGATGTATTCTCTTTTTTTTCTCTCCCTACAGGACCAGCATCCACAGTATTTGCTACTGGACCAGCAATCACAATAACCACTACTAGCCCAGAAACAAATGAACCTCCACATGGCATGCATTCCCCAAATTAAGGGAGATCTGGCAAATGGAACAGAGGGCTCCATCAGCATCAAACGGTCTAAGGATGTCTGCAATGACAAAGGACAGAAAAGGAATGGATGCAGAGACAGAAGAATTAGTACAAGCCTTGAGTATACAATCTCCCATTGAGTATATATCTCTCATCTTGGTCTGTATTTCCACTCATTCACCATTTGCACCTGCAAGCAGTTGTTTACATTTACCAAGGAAGCCCAAGACATTATGGCCACAACAACCTGTAACAGTGGCACAACCATTCTCACATAACCATTCTCACCATAATTTAACAAATGTGTGTGTGTGAAGTGAATAAAGCAAAGGTTGTAGAGGTACTAGTTGATATAACATAGACTTCTCTCTAGTCATCTGCAAGATCACAGATTAAGTCAACAAACTTCCATTCATATCAGCCATTGCCACCTCAGTAGCAGCTAATTCACCCGCTGCAACAGCTTACACTGATCAACCACAACAGTTAAACCATCTGCCAAATATTGTGAAGGTTCCCCTTGTGCTGCCTAAACAGCTCTTGTGAATGTAGGCATGAACTCCACAAGACCTCTGAATGTGTCCTGTGGTATCTGGAACCATGACATTAGCAGCAAATCCTTTGTTATTATTATTATTTAATATTTATATAGCGCCATCAGATTCCATAGCGCTGTACAATGGGTGGACTAACAGACATGTAATTGTAACTGGACGTACAGGAACAGAGAGGTGGAGGGCACTGCTCAATGAGCTTACATTCTAGAGGGAGTGGGGTATAGTGACACAAAGGGTAAAAGTAGGGGTACGAAGTAGGTTGTTAGAAAAGTATTCATTGAGGGCTTAGTAGGTAATTTTGACAGTTAAAAACCTGCTAACAGTTTAATTGATATGCTTTCTTGAAGAAGTGAGTTTTCAATGATTTTTTGAATGAGTGGAGACTGGGTGAAAGTGTTACGGAGAAGGGAAGGAAGTTCCACAGAAGAGGTGCATCCCTGGAGAAATTTTGGAGGCGAGCATTAGAGGTGGGAGTACGGACAGAGGATATACGTAGGAGAATTTTAAATTAAGCCCTATATCTAACTAGAAGCCAATGCAGGGAGAGTGGGGAGGCAAGGGAGGTGCGAGCGAACAGGAAAATGAGCCTCGTGGCCGCATTCATTATAGATTGTAGCGGTGCAATCTGGGAACACGTAAGACCACTGAGAAGGGAATAGCAGTAGTCAAGGCGAGAGAGAACCACAGCATGGTCTTTAAGTTGTGTGGTAGGCCTCCATGGATCGGAGTTATTGTTTCAGCACATCCTACAGATGCTTAATCAGATTGAGATATGGATAATATGGAGGCCAAGGCAACACAAACTCTTTGTCCTGTTCCTCAAACGATTTCTGAGCAATGTTTCAGTGGCCACTGCCATCAGGGAACACCATTGCCATGAAGGGGTATACGTGGTCTGCAACAATCTGTAGGTAGGTGAGAAAAAACGGGTCGCAAGAGTATTCTGAGAACGGACAGCAACTGAAATAGCCTGCCCTTCGGTAGGTCCCCGCTCAGAAGCTGGTTTTAGCTCATCTTGTGCCATTACAGAGAGAACATATCTGAAGCATATCAGACTGGTCCCACCCATACGGGTAGTCCAGATCCGAAATGCCAGCAAGTTCTCTCTGCACGAGAGATACAGCAACCCCAGACGATCATTTCAGCCTTGTTAGGCATCATCAGTGAGGCATAGCTAATATCTCTCTAGGCACCGTGAGCAAGGGGTCCACGTCTGGATTACCCTTTAAACTTATGGAGAGAAAAAACGGGTCGCAAGAGTATTCTGAGAACGGACAGCAGCTGAAATAGCCTGCCCTTTGGTGGGTCCCCGCTCAGAACTCAAGCTGGTTTTAGCTCATCTTGTGCCATTACAGAGAGAACATATCTGAAGCATATCAGACTGGTCCCACCCATACGGGTAGTCCAGATCCGAAATGCCAGCAAGTTCTCTCTGCACGAGAGATACAGCAACCCCAGACGATCGTTTCAGCCTTGTTAGGCATCATCAGTGAGGCATAGCTAATATCTCTCTAGGCACCGTGAGCAATCTGTAGGTAGGTGGTACATGTCAAAGTAACATCCACATGAATGCCTGCCAGGGGCGCCTTTAACACTGATTGGACTCTGTGCAAGCATTTGCTTGGGCCCCCTGGATCCTGCCCTCCCCCCACACACTTCCACTCCTTGGCTTGCAATCATGCCCTCCACCCCAACACAGTGGCAGAACTAATGTAGAGAGGGCCCTGGTGCAAGACATTTTTTTGGCCCTCCCCTCTAGCGCAAGAGTGGAGAAAAGATAGATCATCACCATCATGCTATGTATAATTCCCACAATGCTATGCTAGCTGGGGATCTACCATTTGGCCATTCTTGCAGGGCTGTATTTGTGAGCAGTGTTTGTGCATTTGAATGTGAGCATGTTGTTGTATAGAATATGTGTGTGCATGTAAGGTGCAGTGTTGGTGTTTGAGTGAAGGGGTGTGTCTCTATATACTTTTTGAGTTTGAATTCAGTGGTGTGTTTGCAGGGGTATGTTTGCATGTTGTGTTTGATTGCTGGGGTGTATGAGATACATTCACAGATATACCTACACATTAACACACTTATACATATACACATCTGGACACATGCACACACTGACACAAACAGACTGGCGTATACACACACAGACACATACATACTCACACGTGCACACACACTTAAAGATAAAACCACTGGCACATCCACACACAGAGATACACACTGACACAGATATGTGCACACACAAGATACACACAGACACACGGGTACAGATGCAGGGGTGTATTTGTGTGCAGTGTTGGCGGAGGAAGGCTAGTATGAATGCATTGCCACACAGATGCACACTTACACAAACACTGAGATACACACAGGAACACAGATACCCTTGCAGTGGTGTATTTGTGTACAATGTCATTGTTGGAATGCAGGGGTGTATTTGTGTGCAGTGTTCGTGTTGGAATGTAGTAGTGTATTTGTGTGCAGTGTTGGTACTGGAATCATGGGATGTACACATTGCCACACATAGATACACACTTACACACACTGACACTCATATACACACAAAGGTACACATACACAGACACATACACATACAAACTGACACACAAGTACACAGACATGGGTATACATACACACAGATACACATAAACACTGACACAAAGGTACACATACACTGACACAAACATAGCCTGATACACACACTGACACAGCCAGGTACACACACAGCCAGATACACACATATAGTCAGATACACACACTGACACACACAGCCAGATACACACACACACACACACACACACACACAAATACACACATACAGCAATATACACACACTGACAAACACAGCCAGATATACACACATACAGTGAGATACACACACACAGCCAGATACACACATATAGTCAGATACACACACTGACACACACAGCCAGATATACACACACACAGTCAGATATAAACACAGTCAGATATACACACACACACACACACAGTGAGATACACACATACAGTCTGATACACACACATCCAGTCAGATACACACACTTACAGTCAAATACACACAAATAGCAGATATACACAGACACACACACACACACACAGTCAGATACACACATACTCAGATACACACACAGTCAGATATACACATCCAGTCAGATACACACATACGCAGTCAGTCAGATACACACAGTCAGATACACACATACTGTTAGATACACACACATACAGTCAAAAACACACACACACACAGTCAGATACACACACATACACTGACACAAACACAGCCAGACACACACTGGCACAAACAGCCAGATATACACACTGACAGAAACATAGCCAGATACACACACTGACACTCACACAGTCCAGGTACACACACACAGCCAGATACACACACTGACACAAATACAGCCAGATACAGACATACAGTCAGATACATACACTGACACAAACACAGCCAGACAGCCAGATACACACATACAGTCAGATACACATACATACAGTCAAATACACACACAGTCAGATACCCACACATGCAGTCAGATACACACGCATACAGTCAGATACACACACACACAGAGTCAGAGACACACACAGTCAGACACACACACAGTCCGATACACACACATACAGTCAGATACACACACACACAGTCAGATACATATACACATACAGTCAGATACCCACACACAGTCAGATACCCACACAGTCAGATACATACACACACATACAGTCAAATACACACACACACACACACAGTCAGATACACACACATACAGTCAAATACACACGCATACAGTAAGATACACACGCACAACTATCAATTTACATAGTTTAGCCACCCTCCTGTCTCCTTACCTTTATATAAGGGTGGCTTCCCTGGCGTCCAGTGGGAGCTGGATGACTGAGGTTGATGGGAGTCTGAGGAACTTGGCTACCCCAGTACCTCTCCTCCTCCTTCTTCTTGGTCTTTGCCTCCTCCTTCTCCATGTGTGCCTCCTCCTCCTCAGTGGCACTCTGTTACTTGGGAGGAAGCAGGCAGGAAGACAGGGGCAGGTCCAGAGCACTCTTAATGGACCGGGGGGGGCCTGATTGCTTCACCTGCTGCAGCCCACCGGGATATTTCTCAGTATCCCGGTGGGCTGTTCAGACCTGGTTGCGGGCAGGGGACCCACGGGGCAGCTGCCTGGGGCCCACCAGGAGTAACTGGGCCTGGGGCAACTGCCCCTTTTGCCCCGTGTTAAAGACGGTCCTGACCTGGACCCAAGGTTTCCCAACAGAACATTGCCCAGACCATAACACTGCCTCTGCCGGCTTACCTTCTACACATAGTGCATCCTGCTGACATTTCTTCCCCAGGTAAACACACACCTGATCTAAAATGTGATTAATCAGAATCAGGCAGCCTTCCTCCATTGCTCATTGGTCCAGTTCTGACACTACAAGTGTTCTTGTCATATACACCGTAGTGCACTCAGCAACAGCTTTTTTTTTTATTATAAACACTGTTAAACTGTGAATTGTCTGAGTCATATTTTAGGTTTACTAAAGACTGTTTAACTGTTAGACCACTCACATATAATACACATATATATCACATTGGTGTTGAGCAGTCTTTGTCATGTGGTTCATAAAAATTCCATGCAGTGGTGCAGCAGTTACATATGGTATCATTTATGTACAGTTGTTAATGCACTTGCCAATACTTGTATCACATCACTAAATGTTAAACTTTATTATTATTTAGAGTTTGTGGCATAACACACAACTTTTGACATGCAACACATGACACCAGATGCAGGTCAGAGCTAGGTGAATTAATATTCATGATGTGTATGTGTTTATTTAGCTTAGGGGTTGATAACTTTTTCTAAACTTTTTCTGAACGAAATGGGTTTGTGAGTTTAACTTTACTCACAATCTAAAAATATTGCAATCTTTTTCTGCCGGTAACACTGTCAAAGTTTGAATGATTGACACGGAGCTAAGATAGATAAAGAGAAGTGAGATTCTGTCCATATTATTGGCAAACAAAATAGACCCAACATATTAATATCTGAGTGCTCTAATTACATTAGAGTAACATATGTATTTTATTTGCTTTAATTTATTAAAGGGACACCCCACTGACCAAATGTAAAATAAATTCAAATCACTAATTACTAAAAAAAACAAAATACCCAAAATGATACCCAGCATGAAAACATGCACGTGTTTAATTATGCATTTTTCATTGGGGGTATATCTACAAATAGCTTGAAAATGCTGCAGGTCTCTTTCCTGCACCCTTTGCAAGCCTTCTCCTTTTTCCTAAGCCCAGACTTTATGTGACTGTCCAATCAGAAGTCTTTGCAAGGAAGGTGCTCTGGGAAATTGCCTGTCTCTTGGTTTTAACGCCACTTTGCTAAACAAACAGGAAGTAACCAGATAGATTGTGTGATTGACAGGCAGGGAGTTGTAACAAGGTTACTTTATAAGAGTACCAAATACTATTGAAAGCTGCTCTTTTTGTAAATTGAAAAAAGATGACACACTCTTGGCAAGCTGACGTACTTTAGTTGTTTGGAATGTTCTAATGAGGAATTGTTACTAAACCTTTGATGACATTGCTTCCCCACAGGTTAAGTCGTAATGGTGTTTTTCTGTTCAACCACAACTACTTTTACATTTTTTCGTGTATTGGTTAATTCTTTGAAAAGTTATTTTTTTCTTAGTTTATTAAGTCCTTTTATGTGTTAAAACCACTGAATATCCAACAGCTCCCAGACCACTTTATCTCATAGAATGGTCTGGGTGCAGTGTTCCTGCCCTTTTAGTGAAAAGCAATGTTTACTTTGCAGTGCTAAGTCTGCCTCTACTGGCAATAGCATACTCTCCACAAACTAAGTTCTTAGCTGGATCTGAGGCTGGCTAACTACCTTATTCATGCATCTTGAGTGCCCGGACAATCTTGTTTCTTCTGCCTCTGGACAACCACTAGAAGCACTTCCTGCTGTTTAAAAGAGTTTGACTCCATGAAACGAAGCTGGACATCCTCACGCTTTGCATGAGGATATCCAGGGCCAAGCAAATCCCCATAGGAAAGCATTAATTCAATGCTTTCCTATGGGAAAGGCATAATGTGTGCGGGGCACTCAGCACCACGGGACATAGTATCTAGAATCAAGTACGTTTATTTTCAACCCTTTCACAGACAGGGGGGCATTGGAGCAGAGGGACACTTTAGTGTTGGAAATCCACCTTGTTATTCCTTAGACTAAGATTTCCCTTTAATGTGACGATAAATCTTCTTTGGAAGGATTGCGAATGCTTAAACATTGCTGGTTAACCTGACGTTTTGACTTGTTTTTGATCCAAGGTTATTTTTTGACGAACTGTGAGATTGAGCTTGCGTCAACATGGTTAATGGCGCATCTGCTGCCATTAACTTGTTGGAAAAAAAAAGGGAAATTTGGGGCACACCTGGAACATGCATTTAAATACCACAATTTATACAAAATACAGATTAAAAAGCAGAGCACACACAAAGTTACAGTTATACATTTGATAAAATTACAACAAATCATCTACCAACAAACAAACGTGGATTCAGTCACACCATTTGGCCATATCGTGTTAAGCCCACCACTACATCACAGCACCCAAATATCAGTGTGTCCTACACTAATTTTAACACGGAAGACAAACAAACACTTAAATGGGGACAATGCTTAATGAATATAAATTAAACTAAAGTGCATTATATTGTTAATAGATATCACTCAAAATATGTGAGCAAAAACTATTAAAAAAATAAAGTGCCAAAAGTAGATAATTAAAGTGACAATGCTTTCATATATTAACAATAGAAATAAGGATTGTTAATGTGTCATTGCTAAAACCTCCTCAAATTTATAATTTCAGTACCTGAAGTAGAGGGATGGAATGCTCAACCCAAATGGAGGAAAGGTGGATTTTTTCTATGTATATTTGGAGTCCAGACCAGATTCCAATCTCTACATTATCTGACTATAACAAGGGTAGATAAGCTTTGGTCACATGTAGGTTGTCTACCGTTACTTGCCTAGTGACAGTTAAGGGCTGGACAAAGCTTGAAAGCGATAGCTCAGCTTTTTTGTCAAGCTGTCTTACGGAATTTTTTGACTGCATTCAAACTTCAATGTAAATGTATGTCAATGTGAGTATTTCATATAGATTTTATCTTTATGAAACTCATTTTTGGGGAGAATCGGGGGGTGACAGAACCGCTTTTAACAAACTTTGCTCGAGATGCACTAGCTATATTCTATTCATGGGCAGGGAAATTGTATCAACATGTGAAGACAAGCAGTAATGTAGAGGCCAGTTAATGACAATTCTTGGTTTATTCCCCACATTTGGTTTTAACAAAATATATAGGCAGTAAAATTGTATGATTTATGCTAGAAATTGTATCAATTTTCTGGACATATGTCTATTATGCCAACTAGTCAATACGAACTGGCTTTGGGACTTCTATGCTTTCCTCAACCAGAGCGTTTTGGGGGATTTTTGACGACTCCAATCATGTCAATTCTCACGACTAGTGTGTCATATGTGGTTGTGAAGTCGTTCCTAATGTGGAATTATTTTAACTAAGGGGCAGGAAGAAATCAATAATAAAGCAGTTCTATGAATAATATGGCAAGTATATGAAACATATCGAATGTGAGAGTCTCTACACTTGACAAACAACATATTTACTCCTAATATATATATAGAATATGAACCTTTATGAGAATAAGATGTCTACGTTTTCTATAAATTTTGTAGATAATATATTAAATTACTTTTTCTTAAACTGGATGTAAAAACCGGTCAGCATAATGAGGACACCTTTGACTAGGTAACTAACTCAAGGATGGAGAGTAACTTTGTGAAAGAACTAAGGCCTTCACATTTTTGGATAAACTTTTAAAATAATCTTTTCAACATATTAAAATATCAAAAAAAATATTGAATATAAAACAATATGTCAATATAGAAAAAAAAACTAAAATAAAAAATATTACAAAAATAAAATATATTTCATAATATTAAATCATTTGGTAAGCTTGTCCAACAATAGTAAATTAAGGCCTCAGTCTGAAATGAAAGCACTTTGGATCAGACATGTTTAGATTCATTAAGTTTCCATGGATTTCTATGGATGAGGAAATGGACTCCATCCATACAAGACCTGCCCTTGTACTGCAAGTGGACTTATGAACCCTGAGTGAGCAGCTGTCCAAATCCACATTCCGAACATGGACATATGACACTACTTTCTTGGATACAACCTATTCATGCATTCTGCAAATCGTTTTCAGTACTGCAATGAAATTCTATGATACAAGTTTCACAAAAACATATGAAAGTAGATAGCATTTTTGGAGCAGTTAAAGTCATTTTTTTCAAGGCATCTGTTGGTTTTAAATGGTTGTTAAGGAGCATTTATCGTAACGTTTGTTACATTAATAAACTATATCCGCATGCCGGTCTTTCAAGGCGCTCCTTCATACATCTCTTTTATTGTCTTCAAGTCTTTAATAACATGGCACCTCTCAATTTCACTTGTGATATGTGACTTGTTTCATTGTTTAGTGTTCATTTTTTTTTTTATAAACTTTGCAGGGGGATCTTGGTGTTTAAGCCATCTGGAATTTTTGATGTTGTTTTTTTAATCTATTTTGAAGCTTGGTTCTAACTTTATAATCTAAGTTGTTATTTTAGAGGATTTAAAAAAAACTTTTTGTTTCTAGTACATGGTAAGGATATACTGACTATGACAACTGTCAAACATAATGCAGACTTGCGCTGATTTTCATTGGCATTGTGCAAAAGGTAATATATTCATACAGGTAGGAATGGTTCAGTAAACCATATTGGAAAGATAGGGAAAAAAACAGCTACAAGTCAAGATTAACTGGAATACCGGACACTTTTCTAGGGTGACACATGCTCAAAGACACTTTACAGTGTTACCACATCAAATTACTGGTTTATTCAGTGTCACCTCTGGATCAGCAAACTCATATTCTGAGTTCATTTAATATTCAGATAATTCATAAGTGGGTATTTGTGCACATTGTCAACATTGTCATGTCTCTGTTGGCTCTGCATATGGAAGGGAGCACCACATATGCAACTGGCATATATAAATAATTGGGCAATCCTTAACATAATCTGCTAAAGTAACACATATATTTAGATTGAAAATACATTCATAAATTGCTTATATTTGTTCTTAATCAAACAACAAATATAACTTAATGGAACTTACTTTTTTTAAGATTGAGAACTAAAATGTCAAGTTACTCTGTGATAACATGCACATGTAAATATGATGTCAATCTTTTTTATCTTCAATGAGTTAATGAACAACAAACATTGACCCAAAGTAGACATGTCTAATTAGTTTTTTTAGATATGAATTTCATGCCATTCGGACTTTCGGATGCTTATCAATGTCCGAAGTGCCGATGTTTCGAAGAGCTGAAGTTCCGAAGTGATGAAGTTCGGTAGTACAGAAGTGCCGAGGCTCCGAAGTGCCGAAGTCCCGAAGTGATTCGGATTTCTAAAAAGTGCCAAAACGAGAGGGAGGGAGGGAAAATTACGTGATTGATGACAGGAATCTTGACCAATAAGCTAATTCCTTTTGTGCAATGTAATACTTGCTTACCCAATCCAGTTTCACTAATCCCTGTCCAATGAAATCAGCAAATGTATGTGATTGATGTTAGAGGACAGCCAATTAATGGTGATTTTGCCACTGACACTTGGCCAATGAAGGCATACAGAGTCATTGAGGTGGGATAGTATATAAATGAGGCTGTCAGGGTGTTGGTTTGCATTCATGTGACCAGACTAGTTGTGATAGCACAAGAAACTGAGAGAGATAAATTACATTACATTTATTGTACTTTACTTGTTGCAAACTTAGGGGGCCATATTGCTTTTAAGTGTGTGTTCCAGGGAGAGAGAGTGAGAGAGAGAGCAAGAGACAGTGAGTTTTGCACTTTTTCGTCTTCTGCGTTTTGTTTCTTTTTTTGAAGGGGGTGAGAGAGTGTGTGGCTGTGCAAGCCAGGTAGTCTGATTGCCAGGGTGTCTCTCTGCTGCACTGTGACTTTACTGCAGTGATTAATATTGTAGGTTTTAGCTGTTGCCAGGTAGCCTGATTGCCAGGGCGTCTCTCTGCTGCACTGTGACTTTGCTGCAGTGATTAATTTTGTGTTTTTTTGCTGTTGCCAGGTAATCTGATTGCCAGGGTGTCTCTCTGCTGCACTGTGACTTTGCTACATTGATTCATTTTGTGGTTTTTAGTTTTCTGTGATTTAATTTAAATAAAAATGTGATAAAACAAAATAAACCATAATGGATCGTCCACGTCCTCCTCACATTCTCCCCTCAAGCAAAGTGACTGAGGAAACTGATAGTACAACAGCCAAAACAGCAGATATAAGTAAAAAGGTTTTCCAATTTGACTATTGTAGCCTAAACGTACATGTTTGTTTAACCCCTTAAGGACAGCGGGCGTGCTATGCCGTCCTTAGGGACCTGGCTCTAAACGCCGGCAGGCGCATTGCATGTCCCTACCGTCCTTTCTACTTACCAGGTCGCGGTGTGGGGACTCACCTGGCATCGCAGGGAGTCCCCCTGCTTCCTTTCTGGCCCCCCTGGTCCATGTGATCATGAGGTCCTTACGAGGACCGATCACATGGACGGCATAGCCGTCCACAACATTGCCAGCAGGGGGACTGCCTGTAAAAAAATAAAAATAAACGTTTAAATAGTTTAAAATTAAATTACATATCCTTAGATCATATATATATATATATATATATATATATATATATGTATATATATATATATATGATCTAAATATATATATATATATATACACATATACATACATACACATATATACACATACACATACACTGTCCAAGTGTATTTTAATATTAATATATATATATAATTATATATATATATATATATATATATATATATATATATATTATCAAAGTACACGTAGAATGATATTGATTAAATATATATAATTATAATTGCATATATATATTTATATATAATATAAAATAAATATATATGTAAATACGTTAAAAAATAAAATTTAAAAATTGTAAAACATAAAATATATATATATGTGTAATTTTGTTCTAACTGTATTTTAAATGTATACCTAAAAAAATGAAAAGAAAATGAAAAAATTATATATATATATATATATATATATATATATATATATATATATATACACATACACATGTATATATATAATAATTCTACGTATATATTTATGTAATAATTTTACATAATTAGATCATTTTATTAAATACAATTTGCGGGACCTGCCTGACAACCCAGGCCAATTTAATTTGCTAGCACAATATTTAACCCTGTAACTTTCCAAGACACCATAAAATTTGTACATGGGGGGTACTGTTTTACTCGGAAGACTTCGCTGAACACAAATATTAGTGTTTCAAAACAGTAAAATGTATTATCGTCAGTGAAAGTGAAATGTTTTGCATTTTTCACACACAAATGGCACTTACACGGACGATATAATTGTTGTGATACATTTAACTGTTTTGAAACACTAATATTTGTGTTCAGCGAAGTCTCCTTAGTATAACAGTACCCCTCATGTAAAGGTTTTATGGTGTTTTTAAAAGTTACAGAGTCAAATATAAGGCTTGCATTTCAGTTTTTTCACATTGAAATTCGCCAGATTGGTTACATTGCCTTTGAGACCGTATGGTAGCCCAAGAATGAAAATTACCCCCATGATGACATACCATTTGCAATAGTAGACAGCCCAAGGTATTGCAAATTGGCGTTCAAATCCGTTTTTTGCATTTTTCCCACTCAAACAAATATTAACACTAACTTTGGCCAGTGTTTGTAACCAAGTGGCCACTAAAAAAGACTGGACATACCACATTTGCAATACCTTAGGTTGTCTACTATCGCAAATGGTATGCCATCATGGGGGTAATTCTCATTCTTGGGCTACCATACGGTCTCAAAGGCAATGTAACCAATATGGAGAATTTCAATGTGAAAAAACTGAAAAATTTAACATGCTATATTTGACCCTGTAACTTCCCAAAACACCATAAAACCTGTACACAGGGGGTACTGTTTTACACATGAGACATCGCTGAATACAAATATGTGTAATTTTTTTAAGTAAAAGCAAGCAGTATTAATGAAATTCACAGTTAAAATGTCATGTAGAACTAAAAATGTTTTAAACATTCTTATTTTCTCCCAGTTTTTTATATTTTATTCATATTAAATTATGTTTCATACCTAAATATTTGATGTTAAATGAAAGCCCTGTTTCCCCTGAATAACATGATAAATAATAAGTGTGGGTACATTTATTATGAAAGAGGTGAATTACGCCTGAACAGACATATAGTGCAAATTAAAGTTTTTGTTTACGTTTTGTTTTGATCACAACGTGTACGTTTGGCTCAGTCCTTAAGGGGTTAATAACTACTACAGCTCACAGTTTAGCGAATAGGCCCCTTTCTTCATGTTCCTTCACGAACAAGCCTACATTCAACCCCTTCAAGTAAATATGTCATTTATAAACCGCTGGACACATAATATGATTTAAACATCTTTTATGTGTCTGAAAACCTACAGTATCAAATGCTTTTCTTTTACCTGCAGTACATGATTGAATATTTTTTTGTCGAATGTAAAAGTACCAAACGTCGCCTTTTCACTACACATGCAATTAAACACATCCACTATACCACAACCTTCTTTCTCAGTAGTTACCCTTCTCTTGATATAAAAAGATCCAGAAAATAATACATAATTAGATCAGTTTCCATGGCAACTTATGTAACTAATGCCATCACGCTTGCAACATTGGAGGCCATTATGATGGGATTAGGTCTTATATTACACAGTTCTGTATCTTAGTAAAGACAGACACACGAACAATGTAAACAGGAAATGCAGGAGGGCAACATTTTCAGTATAAAAATCAAGTTATATAAAAACAGATCTGTTTGCATTCGAAGAACAAGAGTTACGAGATAATTACATATCGTATATATTTGAAACTGTCATCCAGCTAGTCAGTGAGGGTAGATTCAAAAGAATGCAAAATATTAATAAAATCAGTAGCTGATTCTGAAAAGGCTATAAATGTGTTTATTCTATAGAGCTGTATTGTGTTTACCAGGTCTGACCTGATTGAGGACAAAATTCTCAATGTCCTTGTCATGTATGTTCTATTTGGAATGTTGATGTAGCTATTAAATCTTAACATGAATTACTTCTGTATTAAACAGTGCACAACCATAGTGAATCCGTCATTGCATTTTAACGGTGACAATATACAGAGAACTTGCACAATCACTGTATCACATTGCTCTCAGTTAAGTCAATAAGTAACACTGTATACGGTGTCTTACACATGTGTCACTACAAACACACAAACACGAATACATTGCTTTGGTCAGCCCGTAAGGTTGGTAAGTATCTGTTAGGGATGAATCTAAAAGTATGCAGAACATGGGACTGAGTACCATACAATATTTAACATTTTGCTTTATCCGTTTACTGATTACAGTAAGGTTTTGTCAATGCAGATGTCTCATGAGTTTAGTTAATCTCAAAGTTGGATTACTCAGAATGTGGGTGCATTATAACTGCAATGTACTGTGTGTATATGAGTTTTGCTAAGATTTTGTGACATTTTTCCAAGTTTCTGTTATTTTAGCCCCATGTTTGTTTTTTTTTGTTTTTTTTCTGAGAGCTTTTTCATTGTCTCCAAATACAGTTCTATAGGAAAATGTGAGCATATGTATTACATTACAGGTAAACTGGTAACCTGTTGCAAATTATATTTGGAATGATTTGACAATCTCACCAGCTGATCAATATTTATCAAAGACTGTCTATAGATATTTGACTATTTCACAGGCACCAAAGAGTGCTGAATTAGAACTTTTGTCACCTTTTTAAAGTGTACTTTTTTTTAAGTTCACCTTCAAAAACAAATTTCACTATCTGTCTAATTATCTATCTATCTATCTATCTATCTATCTATCTATCTATCTATCTATCTATCTATCTATCTATCTATCTATCTATCTATTTATCTATCTATCTATCTATCTATCTATCTATCTATCTATCTATCTAACTATCTATCTATCTATCTATCTATCTGCTATCTATCTATCTATCTATCTATCTAACTATTATCATATTGGTTTATTTGTTTTATTAGATTCAAGCCAACAATACTGGGATGTTCCAGTATTTGAATTCAAAATCAGTCAGGGCCGTGGGCCAAAGATCAGAAACTGCTATCAACACGTCACGTCTTCTTTTATTTTATCTAAGTGAATATTCAGCAATTCTATTATTCAGGGTGCTTTACAAATTAATCACAGTTAGAACTATAGGGAAAGAAATATATAATTAGAAATACTGCCAAAAAGGAGTAGGGAAATACATAACGCAGGACAAAAGAATGGGTAAAAGTAAATATTTGGAAATCATTGTTCTGAGGCATTAGCTGGGGTTTATGGTTTGCTGAACATAAGTGATTTTGTTAAATGGGACATTTGAGAAGGACAAGGAATAGGGTGTAGGGTGTCCAATCGACTACCAACCTCACAATTTCTTTACCAACTAAAAGGCACTTTTCATAAAGACAAAAATCATGCATCAAGAGGTTCCCACAAGTCTCACACTATGGAGAATAAAGAGTACTCCACATGACCTTGTGACCTTCCCATTTTGTATCTTCTTTTAGTATACTACATGCACAGCATGGAAGGAATTGTGGACAGGAGATTCTTTTTTTTTACTGCTTTTTAGCTTTGAAACTCCACCTCCTCCACTGTTCGCTTGTCTCGTTCCTATAAAAGTGATAATGATTTGGTGACAGTGATAGATTTAGAGTGCTTGTCTGGTGACTCTCTGGCTGTAGTTGCATGCTCAAAGTCCCTTGGCTCCTAACTCAAATATACCTGCATCAACGTTCCACGTGACCTGGCTTCTTCAAAAACAGGTTGCATCACAATTTCTGCAGCACAATAGTACTTTGAGTCTCTCTTTGCATAATTTTGTCCTGTCCAGCCAGTCCACTAAGTGGCAAATAGAATTTTCTTGCAATCCTGTTTGTTTTTATGAGCATGTGTATTCAATAGCTTTGCTAGTATTTTTTTCCATTTTGTCTTGTCATCTGCAAAGAAGATAAAATCGTATCTCTCAATATTCCAATGGTTATTTCATATTTAATTTATGATATTTCCTTGAACTATTTCAAAGATTTAGAAACAAAATGTTTTTTCTACACCATGATTTGCTATTAAAAAAATAATATAAAAAATGTATAAACCTTCACTCTTGCAGCTGTACCCTCCAGTACCCCTCCCCCATTACCATCTCCACCAAAAAGCATAGGGTTCTTACCACAAATGCTGAGCGCTTCCAAAATTATCTTTACTTAAGCTTAAATTGTTTTTAATTCAAGGATTTTACTATTACCATGACGTAAAGTCATGATTTTATTAATGACACGGAGGCGAGTATTATCCTATTATGCTGCACTCTTTCTTTATTTCCCTCAGCAGCAAAGAAAAAACTTTATAAATATAACAGTAGTAACATTAACAGTCTTAGGTGTATTCTTCCTACTAACAGGAACAGCCAATCAGGAACAGCCAATCAGGTTCCACTTCTCCAGCATAATAGGCTCTGTCAGCCAATCCTGTTCCTCTTTATTTGCAGTCCCGAAGTAGTAAAGTGTCCAACCGAACATGAAACTGTACAGGAAGGAGTTTTCCCTTTCGATGTAGGGTAGATTAGGCTGTAAAAGAGGAGAAATATGGTAATACCTTAGCATCAAACTGGGTGTACGCATAATCATAGGTATTTGAGCTAGTGTTTGGTCAATGTTTGTTCAAGGGGATATTATTTAATCTGTACATACTGGTGAACGTATAGACAAAAGACTATCATAGTGAAGACTCACCTGGTTGCAAGTATAACTGTAATTTAATAGTCTGTTAAAATGACTTACCGTAGGTCAACTTACCCAACTCCCGTCTACCTTTCCACCGTCGCCGGGTGGGAGGGAGGGATAATACTCGCCTCCGTGTCATTAATAAAATCATGACTTTACGTCATGGTAATAGTAAAATCCTTGAATTTTATTAAGACACGGAGGCTCCTATTATGCTGGTTTAAAGCTGAGAAACTACCGTTCCTGCGAAGTGTTGTATTGGTTTGAAGTAGAAATCACGGAAGGTGGTTTCTGAGGACCAGTCGGCCGCTTTCAAAATGTCTTCCAGGCGACAACCCATGGAAGAGGCCTTGGAAGCCATTGCTCCTCTTATGGAGTGAGGAGAAAATATGGAGGTGTCAATTCCTGCCGTAGTCATGATCCATTTGACCCAGCGGGCCAGGGTTGTGGTAGACACCGGTAGGTGTGGTCTTTGGAAAGAGATGAAGAGTTCATGTTTATTTGGGTCCCGCAACGTCATGGTGCGCATTTCGTAGAGTTGTAGGCATTTAACCGGGCATAAGAGAGGCTTGTCAGGAAAGGCTGGGTATGTCACTCTCTTTGTCGAGCTTTTTGTTCTCCGTGATATATCAAAAGTGACCCCTTCTGGCGTGTAGGACCGTGCGGTGATGTCTAACGCTCTAACGTCTGAGACCCTTTTGCAGGATATGAGGCATAGGAGCATGACCAGTTTTGCCGACAGTTGTTTCAACGATAGTGATGCATTATCCGGCCAAGATTCGAGGAAAAGGAGGATAGTGGAGACGTCCCATAGCACTGAATAGCGTGGTAGCGGGGGTCGTGCAAATCTGATGCCGCGTATGAGACGGCATACCAATGGGTGGCGTCCTATCGGTGCGCCATTGATGCCTTGGTGTGCGGCCGAAATGGCCGATCTGTAGAGGTTCACCGTACGGTATGCTTTGCCGTTTTCAAATAATGAAGTTAAGAACTGTAGGATCGAATTCAGAGGAGCCGATATGGGATCCAGGTTCCGTTCCATGCTTGCATGGTTTGCTCCAAGCAGATTTATAAGCTTGTCTCGTGCCGGGTGCCCATGCGCTCTCGAGAAGTTGGAGAGTTGATTCCGAAACCCCTTCGATTGAGTAGGGTTCCCGGAAACCAGCCATGCCGTGAGATGCAGTAATTCCTGTTGAATCAGGGGGTGAGGGGACCCGTCCGGGTCTTGGAGAAGATAGTCGAAGTGTGGGAGAGTGCGGGGTATGTCTACCGCCATTTCCAACAGAGAAGGAAACCATGGTTGAGACGGCCATAATGGTGCCACGAGCACTGTCGTTCCCATCTGTTGCCGTAGGTGTATTAGGCATCGGGGAATCAACGCAAAGGGAGGAAACGCGTAGTTCCTTGTGTAGGACCAGTCTTGGGTAAATGCATCTGTTGCCAGTGCTTCTGGGTCTGGTTTCCAACTGAAAAATCTGGGGAGTTGTTTGTTCAAACGGGAGGCGAACAAGTCCTTGTCCAGAGGGCCCCATAGGGATTGGATGTCTTGAAAGACCCTGGGATCCAAGTGCCAGTCGCTGGAATCCCTGAGGTGCCTTGAGTACCAATCCGCCGTTGTATTGCAGAGGCCCGGGATGTACTCCGCTGTGACCGAGATGCCCTGTGCCAGGCAGAACTGCCAAAAGTCTCGTGCCAGATTCGCCAGGACCTTGGATTTCGTCCCGCCCAAGTGATTTATATAACGGACTGCTGATATGTTGTCCATTTTCAATAGGATGGCACATCGGGCTTGAGTCGTTGAGAAACTGCGGATTGCAAAAGAACCGGCCAGGAGTTCTAGGCAATTGATGTGAAGCGTAGATTCCATTTCGGACCATCTGCCACCTGTAGAGATATTGCCACAGCGTGCACCCCAACCGTGCAAGCTCGCATCGGATTCTATTACTATGTCTGGTGTGGTGCCGAAAATGGCCCGGCCATTCCATGCTTCCATATGGGAGAGCCACCATCTGAGTTCTGTTTTTGCCTCTGTGTCCAGAGAGATCATGTCCGTGTATGAGGACCCGTCTCTCAGATGAGAGGCTTGTAGGCGCTGTAGCGCTCGATAGTGTAGAGGGCCCGGGAAGATGGCCTGGATGGAGGCCGCCAAGAGGCCAATCACTGTCGCCAAAGTTTTAGGGAGATCAGGGGAATCTTCAGAGTGCGTCTGATTTCCTTCTTTATGGTGGCCAATTTTGCAGTCGGCAAGTGTAGTGTCTGTAGAGTAGAGTCCACTACGAGGCCCAAGAACTCTATGCGTTGTGTAGGGGTCAGGGTGGACTTTTTTCCATTGATAAGGAAACCCAGGTTCTGCAAGAGATTCTGAGTCCACGTCAGATGGGTCTTGATAATGTGGTTGGATTGACCCATGATGAGGATGTCGTCTAAGTAGATTATTAGACGAACCCCTCGACTTCGAAGTAGAGCCACCACGGGTTTCAGGAGCTTTGTGAAACACCATGGGGCTGAGGATAGTCCGAATGGGAGGCAGGCGAATCTCCATTTTCGTCCTTGCCATATGAATTGGAGGAAGTTTTGGTGTTGACGTGCGATTGGTATAGTGAGGTAGGCGTCCTGTAGGTCTAACTTGACCATCCAGTCTGACGGTTGGAGGAGATCTCGGAGGCAGTGTATGCCTTCCATTTTGAAATGGTTGTAGGCAATAAAAGTGTTGAGTTGTTTCAAGTTTATCACTGGGCGGGGCCGCCGCCTTTCTTGGCAACTAAGAATAGGTTGCTCACATAGCCTGGGGTAGTCATAGGGATCTCTAAGATGGCTTGTTTGTGTGCCAATTCTGAGACCTCCTTGGAAACAAGGGAGGCGTCTTGTTGGGAGAATAACATTCCCTGTGGCGGGGAGATTTGTACTGGGAGGGACAGGAACTCTAAGGAATACCCTCTTACCGTGTTCAATACCCAGGCATCTGATGAAATGTGTGACCATACATGGAAAAAATTTCGGAGTCTGCCCCCCACTGCCCCTAGGGAAGAAGGAAGTAGGAGATGACTTACCATAAGGTCGTCTGCTTGGTCTGGTGCCACGTGATCCACGAGCAACCCATGGCCGCCCACATTGTGGGAAGAAGGCCGGGGTGTTGCGGTGCTCCGTGAAGGAGGTTTGTCCAGTGTAGGAGCCTCGGTTCTGTCGGAATGAACCCCTGTTAACACGGCCGGACAGACGGCTCCTGGCTCTTCCGGCCCCACCAAAAACCTTAGGGTGGAAATCTCTGCGCATGTTTGATTGCGCCTTGTCTAGGGCAGTAAAAGTATGTACAAAGGAGCCAAGCTCCTTGACAAAATTGTCTCCGAACAGGAGACCACGGGCCTGGGTGCCCGGCTCGGTAATAGCCATATTTACCAGTTTTGGCTCTATCTTAATAAGATCGCCTTGCGACGCTCTGTGGCTATCGCACAGTTGGCATTGCCGATCAGGCAAATTACTCTTTGAATCCAACCACTTATGGCGGTACGATCTAAGTCTTGGTCGTTTTCGACCATATCAAAAATTTTGGTTGCTGGGCCCAATATATCCAGTAATTTATCCTGGCAATTGCGCAGGGAGAAATCAAGGCCCTTATTAGGCTTCCAGCCAGTCTTGCAAAGGAATTGGACGATTTTTGGGTCTACTGCAGGTGTTCTGCAGGCCTCGTCCGGGACAGTAGGGCGTGGGCATTCTGCCCGTAGCTTATTGCGTGTTGCCTTATTTAAAGGCTTGCGAGTCCTTGATGCAACGTATTTGGCCACATGGGCCGAAGGGGACCAGTCTGCTGACCTTGGATGACGTAGGTCATCGGGGTCGAACAGGGGTTCCCCATAGGGGTCAACTAATTTGTTTGCATCATCTGGGACCTTAAGCTCCATGTCAAACGATTCAGATGGAGGCGTATTATGCTCTCTGAGGCCATGGTCCTGAACCATATCATCGGATTCGGGATCTGATGGATCCTCAGTATCCATGCAGTTTTCCTCTTCAATCTCGCTGAGATCTGACTCAGAAATGAGTTGGGCTTTTGCCCGTTTCCATAACCTAGCCGATTTTGCCCGGCTAGTGGCTCTTTTGCGCGGTGGTATATTAGGCGCGCCATCTGTGACAGGTTTGTAGCTGTCCATCTGTGAGATTGAAGAGTGTTTGGTTTTTGCAGTGGCCTTACGGCCAGTGTGAGGTTGTGAAGGGACCACTACTGGCAAGGCCTGGGTAACGGTCGGCTGAGCCGATTTCTGTGCCTCAAGCAGAGCCTGTGTAAGAGTCTGCGAGAAAGATTCAGACATCAATCCCATGGCCGATGTGAGGGCCTTAGTCATAACATGAGACATAGTGTCGTCAATCAGAGACTGCATATCAGCAGTGGGAGCAAAATCAGCGGGGTTAGCCGCTCCAATTTCAGATACCCCTGTGGGTGTTTTAACACTCCCTGGTTTGGTGACAAGGGACCCAGAAGGGGTGGGTAAATCTTTCTCACCAGGCATGCTTAGTATGACACTGGTAGTAATAATAATACCTGAGCTGAAACTAAAATGGGTTGATTAACCCAAAGGAAAACAATATACCTTAAGAACAAAAAATGAATTACTCACATAAACTTTAGAATAACTGCAGTAATTGTCTGACCAAAATTGAAGATTCACAGGTAATAAGTAGGAAAATAGCAAGGAGGGAGCAAAGAGCCGTCCGACCGCCACTACAGCTTTAACCCAACTCCGAGGTCCGGACGTTGGGGGTGGAGCTGTGTGTGAGCGCGGGAAGGCAAAGAAAATGGCCGCCACGGGCGGCAGAGATGGAAAGAATAGGGATTTAGCCGGTAAGTTGTGCTCGCGGCGAATGTGTGATCACTATAAGGTGTACACATTCCAGCACCACGAGCAGGGAACCGGCATTTGAGCTCTGTGAGCTCCGCGGATGGCGGCCGCTCACGGCGCCAGTAATGAAAGGGGGGCGCGAAGCGCCGAATGCGGCTCCAGCCGGCGTCCCTGAGCCGCTCGTTAAATTAGGCTCTGGGGACAGGCTGGACCGCGGAAAGGATTAAAGGCAAGAAAAATATAGCGAAATGAGAATGAATCAATAAATGAATTAAAATAACAGTAAAATACAATAACGGTATAATACTAATAGTAGTAATAATAATGAATAGTAATAATAATAATAATTAATTAATAATAGTAAAAATGATAATAATAATGATAATAATAATCCAACAGTTAAGGAGCTGAGGGATCAGGTACACTTAACTGAGGGAGCAGCAAAGAAAGAGGAACAGGATTGGCTGACAGAGCCTATTATGCTGGAGAAGTGGAACCTGATTGGCTGTTCCTGATTGGCTGTTCCTGTTACTAGGAAGAATACACCTAAGACTGTTAATGTTACTACTGTTATATTTATAAAGTTTTTTCTTTGCTGCTGAGGGAAATAAAAAAAAGAGTGCAGCATAATAGGATAATAGGAGCCTCCGTGTCTTAATAAAATTGAGGATTATACATAGGAATTCACAGCAATATTCACTTGCCAGGCAGTAGTTGCTTTGTTTCAAATGGCATTAAAGGGACAATGGAGGCATTAAAACAACTTTAGTTTAATGAAGCTGTTTTGGTGTATGGATCATGCCCCTGCAGTCTCGCTGCTCAATTGTTTCTGTCTATGCAGCCCTCGCCACACATCCCCTGGCCATGACTAACATCGTCTGCATGAAATTTAGTTGTTCATTTTTAAACAGTTAACTTTCTTTTTTTTTAGGTTTTTATAACCAGTTCTATAAATTGAACTTTAATTACACACATGGTCTAGCAAGCTATTAACAGAGTAGGGGTAAAATAAAAATCTAAAATAAACATACTGTGCGATTAATGATGCTTAAACATTCCATCTCTCCACAGGAAGTGTTTAGGATGGCTGTACAAGTCACATGCAGGGAGGTGTGACTAGGGCTGCATAAACAAAGTAATTTGACTCCTAAATGACAGAGAATTGAATTAGAGAAACTGCAGCGGCACAATATATATATACGACAAAAGTGCCTCATAAAGCTAAAGTTGTTTTGGTGTCTATAGTATCCTTTTAAGTGGTTTCTCTCCCATGCCATGACAAGTTCGCTGTTTGGATAGAGACCAAAATGTAGCATATGGTGCTTACCCTTGCAAAACTACACATACAAAGATGCCTAAAAAATTAAAATAACCCACCTACTGGAAAGACTAATGTAGAGTCGGAATGTCAGCAGCAGCGATGTAGATTTGTGGCTGCATTCCCTCGCCATAAACTTCATCACCTTTACACAAACATATACATACAAGCATACATGCACATACAGCTACTTATTCACAAACCAACATGACTATTCATACATACATAGACACACAATTGCACACTCAATTATATATATATATATATAATTTATTTATTTATAAAATATTTTACCAGGAACGATACATTGTGATTTCTCTTGTTTTCAAGTATGTCCTGTATATACACATATATGTCCAGTATACACATATACATGGATAAAATCACACAAACACCTTACATTTGACAACTCTAGAGATGAGGAGACAGGAATGACATTACTGCAGGTCCTGAGGAGTCGTGTATCTGCTTGGCTCCTTTGTGTTTTCTTTAAGCACTCCTCAAAAATTTGGAAGAGGGATGCAGGGATATCATTTGTAACCTGGCATTTTCTGCCTGTATCGGTAAAAATTGTGCTGCAAACATTTTTTATTTCGAATGGAATCCTATCTCCCTAGGTTCAGAACTCGTTGACCTAGACCAAGCTTTGTCCCTGACCAGCAGTGTTAGGCATAGTAAAATCAGACAGCCAATGCGTGTTTGGTTTCAGCCTGGTAACTAAATACATGATCATATTAATACTTGTATATATTGAAGTTCAGCTCTGCTCGTGAATTATTGGTATAGTATATATGATGAGAACTCACACTTTACCACTTTCCTCCAAGAAAAGGTTTTCTAACTGTTGTCTACTAAACTCATAAATAAATATCCTTCCTGGTTTATTACAGCTCTTGGTGCCCAACATCCATCACTTTAACCTAAATATCAGTATCTATACTTCCAGCTTATACTTATACCAGATACCAACTTCCAGGTGTAATAACAGATATCCACTGCTGTTTTTGGACACCACTCAAGGAGAACTTAAAGAAAGAGAACTATTCCAGGGACGCATATATGTTTAAAGGTAGCTGAAAGACTGTAACTGGGCAATGAAGTGAGTTGTTCATAACCTATTACCTTCTGCATATGAATAAAGGGATGGGATAACCAGTAAGCAGGTCCCTTGGTGTCTGTAAAGCATTCACATGCCAGCCGCTTGGTGAGAGAAGAGTGGAAAATATTATCAAATCGTCATTGGTCGGAAAAGAAGGTACACTCTTTACACCTCAATTTTACTAAATGACAGGAGGCTTCATATTTTCTGTTCTTTCTTTTTTGTCCTCCGATAGCACTACAACACTTTTTACCCAGCAAATACTCTGCTCTCATGGATATCAAACAATTGCAAACACAACACAGGTTAATAAAAAAAATAACTTAATCTTTTTAAAATATATGTGTGGCACAATTATTGGCACCCCTTTGAATTCATATGAAAAAATTCTCATTGATATTTCAAATTTTTTTCATATACTTCAATGACTAGAAACAGTAAATTGTTCACCCATGACTTCCTGTTTCACAGGGGTGTAAATATGGCCATTAGTCAATCATCACAATGGGTAAGACCAAGGAATATATTTGTAATGTGCGGCAAAAGGTTGTTGAGATTCACAAAAAAGTGGCTATAAAAAAAATAGCAAAACGATTTGGGTCCAGATGCCCCTGAGGTGTGCAACCGCCAACCTTTTTTTTTAAATTGTTTTCCAGAGCATGCTTCTTCTCTTCATGAGGACTCAACAAGGGACATTGTAATCACGGCCATGGACAAGCCAGATTCTTTTCCAGCAAGTCTTCCTGTTTCATACCATTCTCCAATATTATTGAAAGCTATTTCTTTCCAGTAAAGGACAGAGATTTCTTAGGAAACTTGGATTCTGCAACCCGTTTACAGTTTCATCATCAAGTTTTGTTCCCCACCACTTCAAAGTATTCCTCATCCTATCAGGAACTCTTGGATTCAGCATCATCTCTTAGACTCTGAAATCGGTAAACTTTATGCAAAAGGGGCCATTCAACATGCCCCAGATGACATAGACTTCTTCAGCAACATCTTCTTGGTATCCATCTCTTGAGGGTTCTCCTATGTCCAGTGGTTCACATGTCTAGACCTCAAGGACAGTCACATTGTGGTGCTGATACACCCAGCAGTCGACAATTCCTATATTACCTGTGAAAATTCACCTGCATTCCCTTCAGCCTCAGTTTGGCTCCTTGGTGTTCACCAATCTCTTTAAACCGGTCATGGCCAGATTTTGGTCCCATGATGTTCATTGACTCATTTATCTAGACTACATTTTGATTTTCTGTACAATTGCATAAAGACTTTATTATCAGCCTCACTGACCAGCATTGTTCATACTATTTCTGAGCTTTGGATCGACACAGACAATTGTGTTTTACAACTCCCACTGACAATGATCTCCCCAATCCGAACGGAAATTTATCATGTTTTGTGTCAGGAGTCTATTCCTCTTTACCAGTTTACTTGGTTAATGGGTCTACTTTCATATTTCATTCAGGATTTCATTTTCTTTCATTTTCATTTTCTATTATAGGGCAACGCTTAAAAGCAAAAACACTTTAGCAAAGTTACATCCTACGATCAGATGATTCCTCTGACATACAAAGTGAAAGTGGAACTGCGTTGGTAGTTGCTTCACATGTAAGTCTGTAATGGCAGAACCATTTTTGTTTTAACTCCAGATTTTATAGTCGAATCATATAAGTATCGAGGGATCTGCCAGAGGACCATGGTCGGAAACCGAAGCTTCTATATACATTAGTACCTTGGAATTGTTAACGGGACCTTTATAATAATTTGCAAGTTGGCATGGGACAGGGTGAAAGCTGCATCCTTCTTCATATGGATAAGGTTTCAGTGGTGCAATATATTAACCGTCTTGGAGACACCATATATCACCTGTTTTATGAATATTACGAGAGATAACTTTCAATTTTGTTTCCAACACAACATTTCACTCAGGAGGACGTAATACCCGTCAGGTAGATCATATTTGGTAGATTTGTTCTCCAGGCAATGGAGGGACATCAGCAAATGGATACTGGACAGAACAGTGTTTGCCCCTCTTTGCTTCATGGAGCAATTGCTAACTACTGCAGTTTTCATTTGGCTTCCACACCCAGCCTTTTTCCAAACTTGCCTGGATTAGGGAGCTCATGCCTTCCCATCGTTTGCTATGAACCCAAGAATAATTCACCAAATTCGAACCCAGGGTGTTTCACTGTTTATGACCGCTCCTCTTTGAGTCATGCCTGGTTTCTGAACCTGTAAGAAATGTAATTCAGGGACACTATATGGATAACATCTTTCCTTCTTCTTTTCACAGATCCAAAAGGGAACCCACAGCCTCTCATCCTTCAAGAGCATCTTCAACTGGTGGCTTGGATGATTTCAGGAGTTTATGGAATGTAAAAAGACTTATTATGGGGCTCCTGAGCACCAACAAATTCAGTAATCCCAGTGGCTCATGTTTAATTTCTGCAATGTTGTTATAATTTTTCTGGGAGCATCTTAAACTTTTCGTTGTCTCTAAGCTGCTTCAGTAACTGAGTTGCTCTATTCTTCTTTATCAGGAAATTGTTTATTTCTTATGTTAGAACTTGTGA
Source organism: Pelobates fuscus (assembly GCF_036172605.1). NCBI lineage: Eukaryota > Metazoa > Chordata > Amphibia > Anura > Pelobatidae > Pelobates > Pelobates fuscus. The sequence goes on from NC_086318.1 coordinate 96,891,232, forward strand.
ACCAGTTTAATTGGTAACATCAGCTCACTGGATTCAATGGCTCTTTGTCCTTGGTGGGTGGGGACTCGTTTGGGGCTCATCCTATCCTTCGCTTCAGCCTTGTCAGATATCCTTTGTTCTGCCGATTGGTCAAGAGAAGACACTTCCAGGATGTTTTACTTCCATCTTTCTTATGATGCTTCACTGTTATCTGAGTGTTAAGAAAGCAAAATATGAAGCATTTTGTCATGAAGTAAAATTGTAGGTTATGCTAGTTTTTGTGTTATTAGATACATATTAATTTCTTTGCATTGAGTTATTTTCTCTTTTTCTTTTCCAGTGTGATCTCATCTTTCCGATGCTTCCAAAGATGTCACCATATTTTCGCATTGTTATTTGTGTCCAATTTCTTATCCTGCAAATGTGATTCATGCCTCAAAGGTTGTTTTTGCTGATTTCTGTTTTTTATCACAAATAAAGATAGAGGAGGTGTTTTGGATTGCAATACACTATATTTTTGTTTCTGTTTTTGTTATTTTGTTATTTTTGTAGCTGGGTAAAAAAAAATTAACTGCTATTAAAGGACAAGGAAGAATGAACAGCAAAATATTCACGTCCTGTCATTATTAAAATTAAGATTATTCGTACACTAAAACTGGCATATTCTAAAAAGAAAAATACCTCTCATTCTTCAACACAGACATTGTAAAGTCAAATATCTATGTATCACACATATATGCCTGCCTACAACATGGTATACAGTGGCAGGGTTTACCCCACAAATTTAAAGTAGATTTAGAAGACTCCTGTTCATTTTAGTATTTTTATGTGTTTTTCACTAGTAGATTGTCCAGTTAGAAATTGTTTGATTTCTGCTATCATATCTGCAAAACCTAGATAAGCATAAATCTCTGCATGAACCTCTGAATGTTCAAAATCAAAAGAAGTCTGTTGTCATTTTGGTGTTTGATAAATGTCCAAATTATGTATGTTGATCTTTTTGGGGCTCATTTTTTGCACATGATTCAGATAATTGCTGCTAATTACAACTGCAAGTCGGGGCTAATCTTTCCCCTAAGTGACTATCCAAATATCAATCTGCGGTAAAATATTAAAAGTATGAATATTTCTCTAGAACAGTGTTTCCCAACCCAGTCCTCAAGGCACACCTACCAGTCCAGGATTTAAGGATTACCCAGTTTTAGAAAAAAAAAAGAAAAAACACCTTAGACAAAACTGGGTAATCCTTAAATCCTGGACTGGTAGGTGTGCCTTGAGGACTGGGTTGGGAAACACTGCTCTAGAAGACTAGAGATCTGGAATAATAGCATATATTTTGGTGTCCCTAAAGTCTATTTCTTGTCTAAAAGTTATTTTTCCTCAGATCTATTATAGATTGCATGCTTTCCCATTTGATTTGATGTAATAGAGCCCTTGAGAAATAAAGGATATCAATAAAAATAAATATAAACTATACATTGTGTAACACCGTATCTAAAGTTAGAGGGCAGGGGTGAGGGAGGGAGAGAACTTACAGGAAGTACAGACATTCCAGGCACGTCTCTCCACCTTGGGGTATATCTCACAGGAAAAGATCTTCCTCTCTTGTATATACTTGAATTATGGAGCCAAAAGAGACAACAAATAGTGCAATAAGTATAAAAGCAGAGGTTTAAATAATAGAATACACTTACAAACAATGAGGTAAAAGGAGCCTCTCTCCACTTTTAGTGGAACATAGAAAGCAGAAAGTCACCATCCGAGAGGGAATACGTAGGTGAGTATTCAATTCCAAAGGAAGGCAGAAGATGGCAAATAAATACAAGCAAAACAACTAATAAACATAAAATAGAAATTCTTGAAGAAGTCCGGTCTGGACAAAATGTGTCAGATGAATATTTATTGACTTTTATTTTATGTTTCTTAGTTTTTTTTATTTGTAGCTATTTGCCATCCTCTTGGATGGTGACTTGCTGCTTTCTATGTTCTACTGTTTGATTGGTCTATAAACCACTGCAGCGAGTAATTGAGCTTTTTTTCCTGCTCCATAGAAATTCCAACATGTTATTTATAAATTTCAAAAGTTTGTCTTCCTGGAGCGAGATAGGTAACAGGTAAAGCAACTTTAGGTTTATCATCACCTTAAGTGCATAAACATGGCCTGTTCATGAAAATGTTCTAAGGCATTCAGTAAAGTCAAGAAAAATTGCAATTCCTTAAACAAGGGCAGAAAAATACCACAATTAAGTTCTTCCCACTGCAGTACTACCCTCATTTCCAGATTTTTCATGTAAATAAAATTTGTATTGAAGTGAAACATAGATGTAATTTTTAGAAAGTTGTAAAGACATTTTTTATTTTATGTGAGAAACAAACAGATTGTTGACTTGATTTGCAGTTGCAGTGTGCTTCAGTGCCACTGCTTGTGCATTGCAACTTGCAATATAATGTGTATTAGTTTACTGCACAAGTGCATGCTGCAGTGTGGCAAGTCATTTTTAACTCATTGCAGAAAGAAAATCCCTTTTATCTGACTGTTCAGTCCAGTGAGCTGTAGCAGCAATAGTAGTATCGAACGAAATAACATTAGAGCAGTAGAAAATCTCACAAGCAGCATACCATTTTTTCAACCCAAACAGCCATTTGGGTTAATAAAATTGTGTTAGTTTACACAATACACATTCTTATCCTCATTTATGACCCATCATCAGAGATACTAATATGAAGAAGAAATTGAGGGAGGGTAGGGGCATGTTCCCCAAATCACAACCAGCAGTAGTGCCACCGACTCTTAGCATCTTAACATCTCTTCCTTGGCCATGAGGACTGCTCACATCTTTGCTTGAACTGCAACCACCACAACCACTATTGCCACCACCGCAAGAAGTACGCCTTTTAAAAATGCATTTTATTGTAGAGATTTCAGCCTGCCTTCATGAGTCTTGTGGTGTGACTTTGCCTACTACTTCCAAAGTTGCATATTGTCATCAAATTCAAATCTTTTTTCTAAATGCAATGCTGGTTGCAATTGTTTAAAATTCTTTTAATGGTACTGATTTCGCCACGCTCGGCTGAGTTTTACGTTATGATTATGCCTGCTACCTCCTAAGATACAAATGTCCTTTAAATCTCTTTTGTGTTTCTAAAAGTAACCAAACATGTGGTTGTGATGTTTTATAATGCCTTTAATGGTAGTTGTTTTGCCCTTCTTTCCTGAGTCTTGCCATGTGGTTATTTTTACTACCTTCGCAGGTGCAGTTGGTATAAGCTGATAGGGCACTGCTTTTTCCACACTGAAGGACTGTCATTCATTCTACAGACTCGACGTGGGAAAGCTGTGTTCTATTCATGGTGGAACAGGTGAGTGGTTCGTCAGTTGCCCACTTACTGTTTCCTACCAGGTTTTTTTTTTTTAAATACCATTTTTATTTTCAAACTAAAATACCCATGCTGCTACTTCTCTTTTTTAATTAACTTACAAGATTGCAAAACAAATTTCCTGAATATTTTTAATGCATATATAATAATGTAATTATGACAACTCACAATTTGCATTGCAAAAATGGCTGATATTGTGTAGCTAGTAGATTTGATCGTATGGATGAAATTTGTATAAACCAAAATGTCCCACTAGCAAAACTTGTTTTGTCTGAACCTAAAATGGGTTAAATTCGGCCGAACTACATTTTTTTTTCTTGTGCACAAGTCTAATATTTACCACAGATTAGTTGGGAGCAAAATTAAAACAATTATGGGTAAAGCAAGAATAGTAAGCTAACAAATTATAGAAAGTGGACTTTAACCTGACTCTTTCAAATGAGCTTGGCTGGATTCTTCATGACATATTTGGTCGGCTGCTTTTGATGTCAAAACTTGAACAACCAATCTTTGAGAAAGCCTGCTGTCAGCTGTCTAGAAACGATTGGCGATTGTAGGAATGTCTCACTTTAGTGAACAACACATCATTATAACGTATTCCTTAATTATACTGGAAATCCCAAATGGATCATGGGTATCCTGGTACAATGTTACCTGCTTCCGCGAATTAGTTTAATGTAGCATAGACGAAATTCACTAGTTTAAAGATGTTAGCAAGATTCTAGATAGTAACACTGGCGTGATTCTCTTTATTTAGTCTAGTATTATCTGTGCATTGTAGAAACATACACCATTATTTCTGAAATAGGCAGGCTTTTGTTTGAATTACAAGATATTTAATAATAGATGAATGTGATCTGTAAATACTCGCAAGCAGATAGCAATATATGTTTTCCAGAAATGTTGTTGGTGTTAGTCAGGGATTTCATTTAAAAAGGAGCTTTCAATTTGAATTACTTGTAGAACAAATGAGAATGACAGACGCTTCTGGCTGTTTGGAAAAGCTCCCCATACTATTCTATTCCAGGCTGGTTTATGATTGAACTTGTCTTCACGTTGAAGCCATTATCTGATTATTTCGGTTTAATTTAGGTGTGCACTGGGATTATAGGACACAGCCCGTGCAGTAACTTACGCCTGTGCACATTCAAAGCATATATATAGAATTCTTTTTTCCTGACAATGTCTTGTTTCCAAATAAGATTAATTCCTTCAGAAATGAGAATTGTGTATGTTGTATATGATCATCAAAAACGTGGTTATACACATACAAATACTATTTATTATGAACAGATAATGGCTTGATTAGAGCAGATATTTAACCCATTGCTGACTAAATGTTTAAAGGAACACTAAAGCATTAGCAATACAAATATTTATTCCTAATGCTGTAGTGCTCTAGTCACTGTTTTAGGCCCTGCTGCAAGGGTTAAAAAGTTAATTTTACTTACTTATGATCCCTCTCAGTGCTGGTCTACGGTGTGCCACTCCACCTCCTCTTTGGCTGAGATCGTCAAGATCGATGATGTCAGCCAATCCAAAATTTTCCCAGAGCATATGCTGCAAAGCACAGGGTTGCACCAGTCTATACTGGCTGTCAGTATGACCATGCAATTTAAACATTGTTTTACACAGCTGGTTTAAAACAGGGGGCACATGGCACATTGAGATGAAGTGTTCTGGGTGCCTATAGAGTTCCTAGAATTCCTTTAAATTCCATGGACAAGGTTAAAGAATGCAGCCCTTAAAGACAGGTTATAGTTTATGTCTATCCCAGATTTAAAAAAAAAAATGTGATGTGGTTATGGTGTTTATGAGTATTGGGAGTTTTGAAAGCAAAAGTTGAATGAACATGTTTTCATTGCCTGAACAAATTTGCGTTCCTTGGATAATTTTCATAATTTCTCTGATATGTTTTATTTCCTATACTGGATCAACAATTATCTGTTTGGATTGAATGTAACCTTTTCCCGTCTTCTTTGTAACACATTTCATACCCAGCATTTATTGTATAATGCCTGTCTTCAATAAAATAAACCTGTCTTCAATAAAAAAAAAAATAAACCTGTCTTCAATAAAAAAAAATGTAAGAAAGTTAACTTTTTAGTTTCTTTCTTTTTTGACATATTTACTAATTTTCAAGCTATATCGAAATGCATGTTTTAACAAGGTCTAACTTTGGTATTTTAATAAAACCTATGTCAGGAGTATCTAGATAAGATATGTCACCCTCAAGAAGCTACCTCTAAAGATATCAATTAACCAACATTGAAGATGACTATTTAACACTTGAAACACCAAAACCCTCTGCCATTCTTTGCCACCTGTAATTTACGCAAATAAGTTTGAATACCTCCACAAAACCAGCAGCAGTATCCCTACCAAACCACTGGGTGAAGCAGCACGCTAGCTTTAGTTTGGTGTGGCGTGTAAAGAGTTAAAAATAAGAGGAATAAGTATTTACGTTTCATGTAAATATCTGTTTATTTCGACAAGAGGTTTTCCCATCATATATGTTTTTTGAGTCAAGTATAACATAGAACGGTAAAGTACACAACACGCAGATCTGTGTCAATGAACCATGGAACTCGCAGGTTCCTAGAACATTTAAGCAGCTTGTGAGACACACAGGTCTCCGTTGTTATTGGGTTAGTTGCATGCCAGTTGGTTACTGGTTAGTGGACAGTTGCAATTACTGTCTAACATCAAAAGAAAACAGCGTTTCAATAACAGTGTTTGTGTTAGGTCATTACCCTAGTGACCATTTGGGCGTTCGTCTACGTTGTGTCGGTATGTGTCTCTCCAACCGTGTGGGTGGAATCATTGTCCCAGTCACCAGTGACTATCTATAGGTTTGTCCCAATAAGAGGCTCCCTGCGTGGAGGCCTAGGGAGTTGTTGAATATCTGAGGAAGAAAGTGGGAGAGAAGGAGGGTAGTAAGGGAAGTAGAAGGAGAGTTTGCTCTCGGTGGGTTGTGTTGTGCCCATATTAACGCGTCTCTCCGTCTCTACTGGTGGTGTCAGAAGTTTCGTACTGCAATAGCATTTTAAAGTCAGCGGAGTCTGTGGACAGAATCCACTGAGTCTAGATATTCAGGTAATTTTGGAGTCTCTCACTGCTATGGAATATTAGGTCTTCCATAGCGCAGAGTTCTTCCATTCATTGGAACCACAGCATCTTTGGTGCTATGTCTTTCTTCCAGAATAAGGGCATCAGCCCTTTAGCGACATTCAAGATTCGTATCGTCAGTGAGTTTTTGTATGTGGATGTGCGGGTTTTAGTGTGATGTAAGAGAATCGGTGCTGGTCTGAAGGGGGGTGGGTCATCTGAAAATCTTTGAATGATACTGTAGATCTTTTTCCAGAACGGTTTTATTTTTGAGCACTGCCACCATAGGTGAAGTAGGGTGCCCACCTCTCTTCCGCACTTCCAACAACTGTTATCTATGGTTTGTATCATTGCATGTAGGGACTAGGGAGTCCTGTACTAGTAGGTTAGCAATTTATACGCAGTCTCTTGTGTTTTACTGGACACTGCACAGTGTAGTGTGAGGTCACAGATTTTGTGCCACTGTTTGAGAGTTAGTGTTTCTCCTAGGGCCTTTACCCATTTCCCCATAAAGTGAGGTGTTGGTGGTATTTAAGATCCATATGTAATTCGTAACATAACAAAGACCTGAAATAACCTGCAAATCATTTCCCCTATAAAGTGTGGAACCCAAACAGTTATTATAACATATAGATTTGCATACTGATTTTACCACTGTTTTTCACCTGGTTCCTGCTGCGAGGGCAGGTAAATGCACAGATGTGCGGCAAATGACTTTATCTCTGGGTCTATAAGGCATGTCTGAAGACATATGATCAGCTATCTTTATTAAATCTTCTGTAAATAGTTTAGAACATCCAAGGGGAGAAAAATAGTAAATAGTTTCGAACTTTAAGAGAAGTAATTCATATATTTTTTTTTTTACTGAAGATCAATTTGAAGCTAACAGTAACTGCCAATCTCTTGACAGCGGTTCCACTGAGGGTTAAAGCTAAGTGTTCACTAGAACGAAAATCAAAGCAAAGGCAAACACAAAATAATCACTAATTGAACTCTTACAGGCAAAGCTATTAGATACCCAAAACCTTGTTAACTATGATGGCCTCCCAAAGTTGAATGAGGTAAAGTTAAAGTACAAGCTGCAGTAGGAGGTCCTGGATGGAGGCATCAGGAGAACCCTGGTTTGCATCAAACAACTCATGAATGACTTGACGCAAAGCAGATGGGCAGCGCAAATAGACTGTTCGCACTTTTACCGCTACAATAAGCTGTATTGACTATGTTACTTAGAGTGTCCCTATAAATCCCCCAGCTGGTACCCATCTCTACTTATTTACCAGAATTTTTGCAAAGTTTACATGATCTGACACCATGACCCAAATGAAAGTAAATTACCCAAAAGGTAGCAATATTGTTTAAAGAAGTTCTTGCAATCCCCCTTCTCAGCATACCATGCCAATTGAAGCTAATCAGCCACATTGTGCTAGTTTGAGATCTACACCGAACATAGGAGAGCTTGCTCTAGCACAAGCATAAGCAGTGGGGACTGTTTACCCTACCTGGTTATAAAACATTTTCATTTACGGGGGCACTTAAATATTCACATGATTGGACTCTTCATCCTGTACATTTTTACATTGCTAAGTTAATGATTTTTATTTTGTGCTCACTTTTTTCTTATAATTATATTTATCTAATTTTAGTTATCTTTAATTATATTATATCTTATTAATTTATTCATTTTTTGATATTTACCTCAGCTGGGAATTAAATGTGGTTTATTCATATTATGTATGAAATATATGACTATTTTACCATTTGGTCATTACACACCTTTGTAAACTGCAAACATTAATTTCCCCATCTATTGGCTTAAATGAATGACATTATAGAGAGATTATAAAAGCAAGAAATACTTTTTTCACAGTTCATTCAATGTAATGCAATGTAATGCACGTAAATATTGGATAAAAATATTTAATACTATATAGCTTGTGTATACTTTCTGTTTCCTAGGAACGTTTCGACATTGACATTGTGACATTGTTGTAGGAACCATCCCACCATTCTCACATATCTAAATATCCTAAATAATATTAATTGGATTACACCAAATAAAGAAACTAGAATGTTTTTTGACCCTCATCAAAACCCTTCTGTCACACACATTGGTTACTTGACCAGAAGCAGTAACAATGCAGGCAAACATGTCCTTGCTGATTGCCAGCAGCTGCTGAATTTCCTTCTGAAGCGCCATATGTGCCCAGCAGGACAATTGTATGAGGACTGTGACACATGCTGGGTACTCTTTGTAAAATGGGCTGGTTTCTCCCTTTGAAGAAAAAAAATGTTTCTCTGATGGGGAAGCACCTGGGAAATCCACTAGCAAGCTAGGAGAGGTGAGGATGGATTCATGGTCATCACCATAAATACATTTTTGGATTGACTACTGCCCTAGTGGCAACTTGCTTGTTCACTGTGATTTACAAGCAAGGTGAAACAAGAGTATTGAGAGATGGGGGTTTGCTACACTGAGTTGTCCACTGGGGATAGGACAAAAATATCGACATTAACTTCAAAATGTTGTGACGTGATGGTTTCCATGTGCAACAGATCATATTTATTCTTAATAGAGATAGGTAAATAGACAGACAGTCAGACAGATAGATAGATACTAGATTGAAAGATCACATTCTTTTTCTAATATGTTGCCTTTGTATTTTAATGTTTCTAACACTTTTGGTAAACTATAACTTCAAATATTCCATATTAATCCTCCATATTAACCCTATCCTATCTCCTTGTTAATATTAACTTATTTCTCTGTCTATACTTTGGGCCATATAGTGTAAATACAATGTGATACTTCCCCTTCAAAATGTATTTTCACAATATAGTGAAGTAGAAATGAGTAACTCAATCTCCAGACTCACTGTTCTGTGGTTGAAACAGCTTTATAGGCAAAACATGATCAAAAAACATATCTTTAAAAAAAATTGTACAAAATTGTATATATAAAGCAGGTGTTAATCCTACCTTTATCCATGGGGATATCTTGGAGATCAGGGGTTTAAGGAGACTCTCAATCTCCTAATAGCAATTCACAGCAGCAATCAGACCCCCACCCATAGGGTGGGAATATCCCTAAAATAATCTCAAAATCTAGCATGGGAAACTAATAGAGTCCACCAACATACTAAAAGGAAAGCCTTTTCTTGTATGGTTTTAGAACACAGAGAGTTTATTGCTTTATATTTTATTAACTTTATTATATAGTAGGTTAGCAATTTATAGGCAGTCTCTTGTGTTTTACTGGACATATATATATATATATATATATATATATATTATCAATAAATATTTTTAAAGAGCAAGGTAATTTTTCACTCCATTAAGACAGTGTAGCAAACTTGCCCTCGCCACAAGCTCCTGGAGGAGCCTGCTTGCAAGCCTCCTGCCTCAGGACTATGGGCCATGCTAAAAGGCTATTGAAAGACTGGATTCGTGGAATTCCCTTGGACTGTACGGGAACCGAACAAACCCATAAACTGCGGACCACCTCTGAGCTTATTGACCCTTGTTAACCTCTCCTGACAGTTCTATCAGCGTGGGTTCTAATTGTGCGGCTGGGTGGCCACCATTCATATGCACCCAGACCTGCTACCCCCTGGATGGGAAGAATGGGTTACTGTACCCACTGCTACACACCCAGCTGCAGAAGCAGGAGACCTGATTGAATTGTCTTGGTAAGACATCCAGCTGGCCGGTGGAGGTGGGACCGAGGTCCCTACACCAGGCCTACAAGGAATGCGGAGCAGTTTTCCCAGATCTCCAGCAGCAGGGTAAGCTCCAGGGAAAGGAGACAACCGGTTCCTCTACCCAACCACAGCTGGAGATACCAGGAGAGGAGACAGCAGGCCCCTTTCCCCAACTACAGTGGGAGCTCATCGGAGGGGTGAGGGCCGGTTCCCCTCCCCAGCGGTGGTGCCTGTTATCCGGGGACAGGACACCTGACACGAAAGGTGCAGATGGGACTCTGCACCAGACCTACAGGGATGCTGGGCAGCTGTCCCAGATCCCCAACAGCCGGATGCAGTCTCGGAGGAGGATACAAGCGGTTCTTCTCCACAAAAGCCTGGTAAGAGCCTGGAAGGAGAGGGGGTCATCCCTCCCCAGCCTCAGCAGGAATATCAGGGGAAGAGGGGGTTAATCCCTCTTTCCAGCAGCAGAGATCCAACCGGGTCTGAGGGGGTAGTGGAGGGGATGGCAGTCTCCACTGGCCCCCTACCAGCGGAAGAGCAGGCATCAAAAGAGAGTGCAGCTGGCCTCTGCCCTACCTGTCCCGTTGATCCGGGGCCTGACTACCCACAGGCCACCCCAGCAAAAGCTCTGGTCTCCGGGTAGAATGCAGTTGGCCTCTGCACTCCCCTTTCCCTTTGTCCAGGGCCTGACTACCCACAGGCTACCCCAGCAGAAGATCTGGCTACGGGGCAGAGCATTGCTGGACCCTGCCCACCAAGCACTGACAGCTCCACGACTGGGAGCCAGGGAGAGACTGGGGGTGATGGGCACTACCTGCACAGTAACTTGGAACTGACAGGACAGAGCCTGGAGCAGGAAGCTGCCAAGTTAGCTGGATGTTTGTGGGTGAGCTTCCCGACTAACTAAGGTCCTGACCGACAGGAGGTCTGGTACCTGCTTAGTCTTTCCTTTTGGGGGGTGGCAGATATGTGGCAAGCTTGCCCTCGCCATGAGCTCCTGGAGGAGCCTGCTTGCTAGCCTCCTGCCTGAAGACTATGGGCCATGCTAAAAGGCTATTGAAAGACTGGGTTCATGGGTATCCCTTGGACTGTTCGGGTACCGAACCAACCTACGAACTGCGGGCCACATCTGAGCTTATTGACCATTGTTAACCTCTCCTGACACTTCTATCAGTGTGGGTTATAATTGTGCGGCTGGCTGGCAGCCATTCGTATGCATGAACGCATGGGAACTGTGTCATGGCCATCTTGTTAGCGAGAATGCAGACAGCGGTGTTTGGGCGTCGATCGTGTGGAACTAAAATCGGACACTAAAACTCCCGAACACTGCTGAACTTGGACGAACTCCTGCTCCTTCCCCACACACGTCAGGACAGCGCCATTCGGTAGGTTTGTTTGTATGGTTCATGCAAGCAAATGCTACCAAGAAGCTAGAGTGTGCGTTTGGTTGTTCTTTCACATGAAACTCCCGAAGTTGCTCAGATCCCACGAACAGAGTCGAAACGCCACCATGGCTATCCGGGTGTGTATAAACTGTGGGGATCCCAATGTGGGAAATATGTCTTTCTATTTGGTACGGTTTTTGCTGAGTCATGATGACAATGCATTTTGTGAACATTTTGTGGGTGTGTTTATGGGCGTGTTTTAGGTAGTGTCTACTGTACCAGATTCTGTATAAATGTAAGCCATTTGGCTTGGAATAAACAGATCTACCCTTCACTCAGTCTCGACTAGTGTTTGGGTGATACTGCAGTTGCCATTCGGCAGTAACTATAATTACTACTCAGCAGCTATAATCACTCTGGAGCTGATCACAACTGGAAGGGGCGACCACTGGCGGTATTAACCCATGTACAGGAGGGGATACCGCCACAGACAGGTACTATTGCAAACAAATAAATCTGCATCATCTCAGGAGAAGGATACAACTTGCAGAGAACAACGGCAATCCAAAGAAAGAGTAAATATTCTGGGAAATTTGAATTTGTACTCATTTTTATTAGAAACATTTTTGTAAAAAAAAACTCAATGTTATACTCTTTACACACTGTTAGGGACCAGAAGGTCATTCAGAGGAGACTCCACCCAGAGATGAAGATCCCACTGGTAGCCCACTTGACCACCAGGCAGCCCACTAGACCACCAGAGAATAAAGATTAGAGCTCCCCCCCTCCCCTCCCACTGCAGAAAAGGAACTAAAACATAAATAAATATATATATATATATATATATATATATATATATATATATATATATAAAGAGCAGCAATGTGTCGGGAGGTTGGCCATAGAAATACAGCCTCCCAACACACATTCTACTTCTCCAACTCACTCTGTCACATTACACAGTCACATGGCCACTCTCACCCTCCAGTAAACCTATCACAGTAATAACAAAAAGGGAATTGGGGGCACACTATCGCAGTCAGCCCCCACACTCACCTGTAACAGTCATCCTCACACTCACCTTTCATACATAGTTACATTGCCACTGTTACACTGTCACAGTCACCCTCATACATACAGTCACCCTCATACATAGGCACCTTCTAGCACAGACAGTAATCCTCATAAACACACAGTCCCCATCATACACAGGCACCTTCCCACAGACAGTAATCCTCTTACTGCACAATCATCCAGCAGGCACACAAGACAGCCATAAACACATTGCATACATCAAGACCACAAGCAGTCCTCCCATACACACAACACACTGCAAACAGCTCTCCCAACACCCGTTTGCTCGCAGACACTGAGATACAAATGCTCACGGACACAGAGATACACAGACCCACACAGACACAGATATGCATTCCAGGTACATTCACAGATACACACAGATATGCACTAGCAAATGCACAAGGATACTCACTGCCAGACACATACTCTCAGGCACAATCATGCTACATAATGTTAGACACATACACAGGTACCAATACATACTGCACACTGTGATTGTGTGTGTCTTTGTATATCAGTGTATTTGTGTGTGTATGTGTGTTCATGTATCAGAGTGTGTTTATGCGTCAGTATCTGAGTGTGTTTATAGGTGCATGTATCAGAGTGTGTGTGCATGTATTTATGTGTGTATACAATATACAATACAATATACTTGGGGATATTGTGTTTATGTGTCAGTATCGGAGTGTATGTGTGTGTATTCAATATTCAGTGTGTGTGTGTGTGTGTGTGTGTATACAATATACAATACAATATACTTGGGGATATATATATATATATATATATATATATATATATATAATGTAATATATTATATATATTACAGAATATTTTTTCCATATATATATATACAACTAAAGGAAAAAAAGGAATAATTGGCAGAAATATTTCATTACAAACCAGCCGGCAAACATTCTAATTGTAAAAATCCTCTATTTAGTCACAGGGCCGCTCATTCAGTGATATTTATTGCTGGAAATGGTTTACTACTATTTTTCACAGTTTCCGAAAATCTGGACCTACAGCTGTGTTACAAAGCTTCTATTTTTTTCCTTAACACATCTATAAACTACAAACAGTAATCAAGAAATGTATGAAAAACCTTCAAAGCACTGGATTGTCCAACCCACGTTTATAATCTGTGACCATGCTTTTAAATATTATCCGATTCATCTATAAATCATTCAATCCTTACTAATTAATATTAAACATTTCTGCTATGTCTATGCATTTTTTCCACTATTCTGCCAGACAAATCGAGAACACCAGCCAAGGAAAGGGCGTCTAAAATTACTAATCCCACGTAATAAAATGATTTTTCGCAATTAAACATCAATGTAACATGTATCCTTTAAACATGTTCAAATATATGCTGCATAACTAATCATTTCCTATTTTAGAATGTCACACTTCTGATTTATTTTGAATTCTAATGCACGTACAGGTACTTGAATATGCAACAATATACTCAGCAATCCTCTTGACAGAATACTTGCAATTATTTTTAAATGAGAATAGGATAATTTATTTTTAAAGTTTTTTTTTTTTTACAAAAAGGTGAAAAATAATAAAGGGTAATGAGGTTTGAGTATTCATGTAAGCAAACAATGATCAAAAAAGCTATTTTGTAAAAAAAAAAAAAAGTAATTATGATGAAGAATGGTATAGGGAAGATTTAATTTCAGACAATCTAGTTTAGCAACATTGTCTTTGCAGAGTGGTCAAATATTACTGCGGACTTTCTATTACTTGCAAGAGAAACTCATATTATTATTATTATTATTATTAGTGGCTCTGTCAAAGGCCAACACAATTTTTTAATGTCCTCCCCCCAACTTCCTAAAGTCCTAAATGTCCCCCAATGTATTTGTTTCTCAATTTCACCTGATTTTATCTTTTGTTCTTCCCTGATTGTGCCGCGAGATCTCTTTCTAAAAAGCCGCAAAAATTATGCTGGCAGTTACGTAGCCCCTGCTTTAGTGTGCCTTGTCCCCACCCTGCGTTGGCATTGTAATGGAAGCTACGCAAATGCTCGGCGTGCATGCCCGGCACGCAGATTGTCAAGTGAAGAACAACTATTTTGTCTTATCTATTTTATGAGAAAAGAATCAGAAAAGATGAACAGATTCAGAGAGAGGAAGGGAAGAGGAAACCATTTAAGAAAGGCATGTTTTTTTGTGACAGAGATGCTTTAATACCCCTTATGTTAATGTTATGTCCTAGTATCATAAAACACTGCTACAGTAGTGATGGTGCCAGGCACTCCTGCAAGTATTTGCACAACTGGGCAGGCTCATTGGCTGAGCACTCAGAGTAATAGCTGAACACTCAGGTAATGAGTACGGACCTGCACGGTCAGACTTAGCTCAGTGGCAGTGATTCCTGCAGCAGGGCAAGTTGTATCAGAGGCCCTATGTTGTTAATCAGCATAACTATTTACTGTGAGAGGGTGTCTTAAGCACTCCTAGAACCATAACCACTACAGCAGTGTGGAGTGTTTCTTTGACTATGTTCTTAGTAGGAATGCATGATCCTAATTTTCCTTTTTCATAAATAATTATGAACATTAGCCTAAAATGTGTAAACTTCTCCACCCACCAAATGAACAATTAATACAATTAGTAAAGGCAAACACTTTTTTCATGAATCATATTTTCACTGACTACATAGCCATCTCACCACCATTATCTTTCAACAATTTGATGCCACATGTTACCTTTCATTGAGCTGGTACAGTAGCCATCCTAGAATAAGACATAACTCAAGCATGTAACTTGATTGAAATAAACATTACGTGCCCTTGTTTATTTCTTGTGTTTTTTACTCTGTCGGTCACCCTGTAATTGCGTCGTGTGGGCCGGTGCACAGTGTGTCCTAGCTGGTCGCACACTGGCCCAATTGTCCCGATTTCCCGGTGGGTCAGTCCGGCCCTGGCTGGATATGATCATCTTTTTATTCATATTCATGCAATAAAAAGAGACTATATCTCATCAAAGATGCATTCCTATCACTGCCTGGAGGTACAGGAATACAGATGCTACAATATCACAAAGGTAGACAAATACATATTTCTGAATGATGTCGGGTTCAGAGAAGACACTTCATGGTTTGCTTTACCTTCCTATTCCTGAAAAGTTACTTTGCCATAAGCTTCTCCATCCACTCTTTACACAAGAAAATGTCAGAAAAAAAAAAAAAAGAAAGTCAGGTCTCCCAGTAGTATTCACAAAAACATTCAGATGTAAAATCGTTTGATAGAATCAGTATATGTTTGTTCAGGTGGACTTTCAGCTGCCTAAGCAAAAGCAAACTTGGATTCTTTCAAAAACATATAATATAACATAAAAGGACATTAAAAAGGAGAATAAAAATTCACCAATCAAATTTAGAATAATGTAGTAGATATTATGTAACTATAACTATCCTCTACTGATAGATGACAACATATCATTGCCACCTGTCATAAAATATAGTTTTACTTCCTGATTCACTACATTTAAAATATTTTATAGGTTGAGATTGCTCTAGTTACACAGCAGTATCTCACCATATTTCAGGTGGGCATACTACCGCCGGCAGGGACGGTGCAAGGATTTTTGCAGCCCTAGGCAAAAGAAAAATTTGCCGCCCCTCCCCCCATGTGACATCACAATGCCCCACCCATATGATCTGCCATATGAACTAACGGCAGTGCTGCACACTGTGTTTACATTAAAAAGCCTGCAGGGACAAGCTATAGACACCGGAACCACTTCATTAAGCTGTAGTAGTTCTGGGGACTATAGCGTCCCTTTAATGTGAGGTTAATTAGAGATTAGTGTCACTAATAATATACTAGATTGCCTACTTACAACCAGATGAGGGTGCTGATGGGCTCTGGCTGCAGTTTGGCTCCACTGGTCTGGTGTACAACCCGATCTCTGGAGGCTGTTTGTAATTGCGGTCACAAAATTTAATGTTCTGGGAGAACAGGAAGCAGCTCCATTTTTTGAGGCCCCTTACACAGCTCAAGGTCCGGGTCCCAGGGCCTGACGGTGAGTATGCCTATAAGGCCACCCATAAGTCCACCTATATGTTCCACCCATTAGTTTGCGCACAGGGAGTGTAGTGTGTAGGAGATGTGTTATGTGTTATTGTAGAGGATCTAATGTGTGTGCTTATGGAATGTAGTGTATAGGCATACCAGTTTGTGTAGGTGATGCAGTGTGTTTGTGTGTAGTGGAAGCAGTGTGTGTGTGTATAAGGGATGTATTGTGTGTTTCTGGTTGTGTTGTGAATCTATGTTTGTATGCATAAGGGATGCAAGGTGTGTGTCTGTAAGTGTGTGCATTGAGTGTGTGTAAGAAATGCATTGTGTATCTGTGTGTATGTAAGAGAAGCAGTGTGTGTGTTTGCATGTGTGTGTAAGGAATGCATTGTGTGTTTCTGTGTATGTATAGGGATGCATTATGTGTGTGCGTGTAGTGTGAAAGAGCTCCCTGTTCTTCCCCCTGTCCTATAGAGCTCTCCCTTCTGTCCCTTAGAGCTCTCCCCTGCTCCTTAGTGGTCTCTCCTCTCCCCCCACCCTCCCGTAGCGGTCTCTTCTCACCCCCCCACCCTCCCTGTGTTCTCCTCACCTACCCTTCTCCTCACCCCCTCTCCCGTGTTCTTCTCACCCCCCACCCTCCCTGTGTTCTTCTCATCTCCCCCTCCCTGTGTCTTCTCACCTCCCTCCCTGTGTTCTCCTCACCTCCTCTCCCTGTGTTCTTCTCACTCCCCCCCAGTGTTCTCCTCACCTCCCCCTCCCGTGTTCTCCTCACCTCCCCTTCTCCTCACCCCCTCCCTGTGTTCTTCTTATTCCCCCTCCTCCCCTCTTCTTCTTACTCCCCCTCCTTCCCTCTTCTTCTTACTCCCCCTCTTCTTCTTACTCTCCCTCCCCTCTTCTTCTTACTCCCCATCTCCCCTCTTCTTATTACTCCCCCTCCTCTCCTCTTCTTCTTACTCCCCCCTCTTCTTCTTACTCCCCCTCCTCCCCTCTTCTTCTCACTCCCCCTTCTTCTTCTTACTCCCCCTCCTCCCCTCTTCTTCTCACTCCCCCCTCCCCCTCTTCTTCCTACTCCCCCTCCCCCTCTTCTTCTTATTCCCCCCTAATTTTCTTCTTACTCCCCCTACCCCCTCGTTTTATTCTCACTCCCCCTCCCCCTTGGCTCCACTGGAGCCAAAGGGAGGGACTCCCCCCTCCCCTTGTTTTCTTCTTACTCCCCCCCCTCCCCTCCATTCTTCTTACTACCCCCTTCTTCCTCCTCCCTCCCCCAATTCTTCTTACTCTCCCCCCCTCCCTGTTTTCTCCTCCTAACCTCACCTCCCCTTTCCTGTAGCGTGCCGAGCTCCTCTCCGGTTTGCGATACAGGAGTTTCTGTTTCCTGTACCCGGCCGGACTGACAGGAAGTGCACACTAAGTGTGTACTTCCTGTCAGTCCGGCTCTATAGTCAGTCCGGCTATAGAGCTCTCAGGCAGCTGCAGCATTTAAAAGGATGGCGATGGGGCACCTAGTTCGCCTTATAGGAAGTGCCGGCCCTGACCGCAGGTGATGTGGGGCCTACCAGGTAGCCCATCCACTTAGGGCAAACACCATAGGCAGGCAGAAGTGATATGGGGCCCAGTCGGGTGCTGTGGCCTTTTAGTAGTGTGACTAGGCCCTTTTAATGTCATATCCTGTGCTGGGAGGAAGACTACCTGTCACTTCCTCCCAGCTTACAGAACATGCAGGTTAGGAGGCACAGATAGGGAGACCACTGCAGACAGAGAACGTGGACAGGCTCAGACTCAGCCAGCCCAAGAAGCAGCCCTCCTGCACCCAAAAGATATGGAAGGAGGAGGGGGGGGGGGTAAAAAATATCTAATTTGAGACCAGTGTGTGTGTCAGTGTGTAAGTGTGTTAGTGTGAGTATATGTGTGTGTCAGTGTGGCTGCATATGTGTACATGTCAGGGTATCTTGTCTTCTGGTCCGTGAGACACAGCCTGGAGGTGGTTTTTAGACCTTCTGTGGACTTCCTCATGCTCCTCCTTACTGCTCCAGCTTTCCAAATGACAGTCTCTGTAACTCTGCCCCCTTTTTTGAGTGGCGTATGAGCCAACATCATGATGTCAAAGATGTAACGCAATGTAAAAGTCTGTTTTGGGGTGGCTGCCTTATTAAGGAGCCAACCTATAAATAGCTAGCTATGGCGTAGTTCTATGTTAATCTGGACTATGTCCGAACCAGTATGACTGACTATCTTTGTTCATGTTGCTCTCATGATATTGAGGTGGGCCGGTACATTATTAGGTGACAGGAACAATTACTGGAACACTGACTGGATACGAACCTGAGTTTCCTGGGTTCTAAGGTAGTGAAATTTCTTTCCTAAGAGCATGAGATCTTGTAGTCAGTTTGTGAACGGAGTAAATTCATGCATAGGCATGTTAATGATTTTACACATGCTATAGGGGTAGGAAGGGCCAGACCAGATTGAGGAGAGTCATGCTTGGGCGGATATGATTAATTCTGAGGGTAGATTAATAAATTGTGTGCAATGGTCTGGACTAGGCAAGGATCTAAACATCATTCCTCAGTCCTTGATATCAACCACCAAGCATTATAGCTACCTTTCATGTCTGTATAATCTGATTCATATCTCAAGCATTTAAGCACCCATATAATATTGAGGGGTCTTATAATGGTTTGTTTCTTAATAGGAAATGTTTTTTTGTTTTTTTTTTATATTAAAGTGTTCCAAACAAAAGAATGTTTTCTCATTATGCTGCTATGAATGTAAATTTCTATTTTCCCAGAAATTATTATTCTAATTGTAAATGGGAAACGCTATACAATCTGTTATTTTTTTTAATGAAATAAGGTGAAAATCAAATATTCTACCTGTTAATTCAATTAGTTGCCTTTGGTTTCTCTGAACTGTTGATTTATTTTTTTTTCTTTCATCTTTCTTTAGATGATGAGTAGCACTAAATGGATGTCTCCTTTCAATAAAACTCCAGCCTTCAAGGACCAGACTGTGACAATTTACTCTTGTCCATTTATACAGTATGGGCTGCATTTTATCCTCAAAGGATTCAGGCTCTGAAAATTTAATGGCATAAACAGGTCTCTACTGTACATGTTGTTTGCTCCTCTATTTATAACATTTGTCTCTGGGAAACGACGGGATGGCAGGCTCCTACTGTGTAGACATGGACTGTTTAGCCAGATGCCCTTTGAAGTAGCCGGACTTTGGCCCAATGGAAACACAACTCCCAGTGTATTAGTGCTGGCAACAAACAATCTAACAGCCAGGGAAGGAGTGTTACACAGCTGTGGCCTGTGTGATGCTAAAGCTATATGAGCTTAGGGAATGTCAGACTTTAGAGCATGCCTGGCTGTCCCTGTGCAGCTTAAGGCAGGGAGTCTTCACCGTTCAGGGTGAGAGAAGAACAGTATTGCCAACCCTGTGTGGGACTCTAAGTAAGAGCTCCTGGTGACTATAAGGGTCATTATGGTTCACAACAGAGGTCAGAGAAAGATTGACTGCCAGTGTCATGGTCTATGATACAGCTTTGCTTTGTCCATTTACAAACTCCAGCTCTAGATTGACCTGAACCTGAACCCGCTGAAGCTACAGCTGTCTTACCATCCCTAGACTAACCTTGCTCTAGAAACTGTATGTGCTTTTTGTGTCTGGTTCCCATTTACCTTATGTCCCATATATCACCATTAAACACAATTGCAACCCCCTACCTCTAGTAAGCCTTTCTCCTCTCCCTGTGGTTTTTCTACCAATGTAGACCGTGTCATTGATCCAGCATCATCGCCAAGATATTTTCTCTTTGCACCCTGTAGGTGAATGGAATATGATTGGGATTTGATTCAGGGGCACCTCGTGTTCTTTCAAATGGATAGGTTATACTTTAAATGAAGGTCTAACAATTAAATGTTGTATCAAATATATATCTAACTCCCGATATAGGTATTCATTTCTCTGGTTTCTTTGGTTTTATTGTGGAGTAATCATTTTTAGAGTAAAGCATGATTGCAGACTTTTAGCTTCAATCTATTTCCACTTAGTTGATTTTGAATATTGTTATTAAATGGTGTAATTCCATCCAGTATACACTGCAGCCTTACTATATGCAATATATATTGGACTTGGAAGGTGTATAACTGAGGGTAATGCAAGAACAAAAAGTCGAGCTCAAGGACCGATAAGCAATATCTATTTAGATTTTACATGTATGATGACTTTAGATTTTATAATGATGATTATTGATTTAAACTTACAAAGTATAACAAGATCCTGAGTAGTCTATTAGCATTTAGTGTTTTTTGTTTATATATTTTGACCCATAGTGATGTGTCAAAGGAAACTGCAGATACAACCATACTGCAACTAGTAAAATGCAGAGAGAACACTCTTTACTTTACAAAATAAAAACAAATATTATCTAGTTATATGCAAGCAAAGGTCAGCCTCCAACAGAGCACAGTTTCAGCTTAAAATCTATTCTTTATTGCCTCTTTTTTTAGGAGCCGCTTTGCACATGTTTTCAGAAGCTTGCCTACAACTCTTGGCTCTGCTATTATTTTGTTTGTTCGTTCACTCGTCATCCCCACAATACCCTATTCTATTGAGCTGATCATTGGCTTTCGTCACTCTTGTTTTAGATATTTGAGGTTACATTTGTGTTTTATTGAAGCAGAGTGGGAGCGACATTCTCATTGCAAATCTGAGACAGCTTCCAAAGCAGCAATCTGTTAGATTACAACATCTTACTTCATATTTGTCTCCGCAAAGCCTACATTACTCAACTAAAATCTGTAATGAATACTGATGTCAGGCTTATCTCACTTACAAGCTGCCCATATCTCAAATAAAGGCCATCTCAAGGCATGAACCATTTTTATTGAATGCCCTGTTTAGTTCTATCAGATTTTCCTATATTCTCCAGTTCTAAAGACCCTCTTAATAGCCATCTCTATTAAAGCTTATCATATGACTAGGTAATTTTTCTATTTACACCAGACATCCCGTATCACTTGATTGATAGTTCCGCAGTCCATTTCACTCTCCAAGTTTCAACTCCAGAGGCTTCACACACACTTCTTAGTGTATAGTACCTGGCCACCTCCCTCCCCCAATACACCTTTTCTTTATGTAGTATGCTTGTTTGAGCAAGGCCATCTTCCCATCTAGCTTCTATTCACATAAATTCTTGGCTATTTCTGTATTTACATCCCATTGTAATATTGAAAATTTCTGCAGAATATGTTGCCAATATACTCATGAGAATATCCCATATATGCCTTACATTGAATGGGGCAGGTTTACCATCCATACACTAAAAATTGCAATTAAAGTTGGGGGGATAAATTGGAGATGTGCTTTCCTACTCATATACTGTTCGAAAAAATATATATTAGATTTTAATGATCCTCTTGAGTTTTTGTTCATGCACTCAGCTACAATATCTGAGAGTTTGAGCAGTACTGCATGAAAACTATGGCCCATACAGTGTCATTCGTATTTTGTGTCTGTTATAGCATAGCGTTCTCTTCTAAAACGTCCTTGCCCACTAGCACATTTAAATGAATATATAATCTATATAGATTTCATTAAAATTATTTATTAAAACTATTTTTAAATTAATCCTTTCTTTCGAATTGACCATGCCAAATTAAAAAAGGCTGTGGTTTTAAAAATCCTCCCCCTGAATGGATGACAGGAGTATCTCCTTGTCCATATGTTCATTCCCTTCAGTAACGTGTACAGGATTTTTTGGAATTACTCAATTAACAACTACGAAGAAAGAATTGTGTACATATACATATATTATAAGAATTGACTACAGTGTTTTCTTTTTCAAATGGTGAGAGATGTAAGAGGAACCTTGTGTTTGGTGAGGATCTATGCACGTATTAGGCCGGTGTCGTTTATGGACCTGACCAGATAGGCATCTTCTTTCAATCTTGTGGTATGCAGGGCTAGATTAAGAGCCCATTGGGACTGATGCTGACAATTATGATGAATCGTAATTATAGAATTGTATCTACAGAAAACACCAAAACAGTCATACCTCCCAATCGTCATGTATCTGGCGGAGGTGGTGCTGGAGGGAAACTCACAGGATATAGCTATTAGAAAGAACATACCCTGTACTAATATTTCCCTTTTATTTTTCAAGTAAATCCATACCCCGTAACAGCAGTGTCCGGTGAAGCATGATTTCGGTGGGAGGAGTAAAAGCCACTGATGTGAGTCACTTATCCAGAACTGCCCACAGGGGAAAACATGCCCCAAAAAATCTACCCAGGGAATTAGGTTAGCCTGGAGTGAATGCATGTCAGGCTGCCTGCAAATCATGCAGGATGGCCAACTAAGGGCTTACTATGATGACAGCACCCTGAGCTTGGCATAAATGCGTCTAATGATGCGCTCGCTCAACACTTTCTATGGACTGTCCCCTAGCCCTCACTTGTCCACTCCTCTCCTTACCTTCTTACTAGCAGACAGAAGCTCCTGTTACACAGCCTGGGACAGAGAAAAGGTGTATGTAGTAAGTGTAGAAGAAAGGGAATACACCACACAATTAGAGAGACTGAAACAGAAAGAGCATTTGCATAGTGCCCAAAGTCAGCTTTACCTTAACTAATTTCCTTGTCAGCCAGTCCACACAAGTTTTGATTCCCTACATTCTCATGTGAAGAGTAGTAAAAAAAATATATATTTTGTTAGCAATGGGCCTATTCCAGGGGCATGCTCCATCAGCCCCTATGTTAATCCTTCCCTGGTGATATTGTATGACAGGTCACACCACTTGGCTTAAGTGATAAATAGTCCCTGCTTTCATTTGATTCATAGAATTTAAAAGAACATGTTGATTCTGGGACCAGGTGGGCATAAGCCTGATCTGTAAAGGAGAATTGTGCATGTACCATAGTCTGGGTAGCAATGGCATCTTGAACAGAAAATCCCACTTCACTCCCTTGCTGCTTGTGGTAAACTCATTAGATGGAAGCCTAATACAAGAACTCAGATTAGTTCTGAAGAAACTACAACTAGGGAAAGTGATGAACACTGTAGATGACAACTGGAATGCCAATTGATTAGATTACCTTAATCTTGTGTTTCATGTTTTACGATAACTGTAATACTTTAATAGGTGTGACGGAGGAAGCTTCGATTGAACAGTGGAACTGAAATTAGGATTATAGTCTGACAATACCTGGGAGCAACAACCAACTTCATGAACACGTTTTAATTAAAATATTATACTTTAAAGGGAAATCTACACTTTTGAGGATTTGTAATATTATTTTCACATATCCTTTCTATTTAACAAACATGTGTTTGTGACATCTGAAATATAATATAATATATATATAAATCCACACTGCTGTATTTACCTCCATCCTAATGTTCTTCATCTTTTTTAATCATAATTAAAAGGCCTGCCCTTTTTTAATTAAAAAAAAACAACCTTTTTACATGATGTGACAGACTGCCTAGCACCCAGACCGGGTACCTCAGTCAATCGCTGCTTCCTAGTACTTGCGAGCACCATAAGCACTGTACTGGAACACCATAACCACCATAAATCCCACCAACTGCCGCAGCTTGGTTGGGGTCTCACAGTCCTCCACCCACCCTGGACCCAAGACCAGGTTCCAGCTACCAGTGGGTATACCTCTCCTAGTCCAGAGAGTGTAGCAGGAACAGCTTTTATAAGAGCTAGTGATTATACTGAGGGGAGTATTGTGATACAGCAATCCCCACAGTGAATATAGTTCTCCAATCCCCCAAACATGAGCCTAGACTTCATGAAGGGTAAAACAAATCTCACTTTAATGGTAGCCACAACTGGCCTTTTATGACAGTCCCCATGCAACGGGCACTCCCCCCTGGGCCTGAGAGTAAACCACAGTAGAAGTAAATAAACAATCACATTGGCTGTCTGTTCCAGGACACTACCATACAAACTCAGATAATCCCTCCTCTGTGCCTGGGAGACAATTGGATCAGGAACTGTACTAATCTAATCAAATTATCTCCAAACACTGAAAAAAATTGTTTTACAACCCCCCCAAAATACCTTAAAACACACAAACCCCCCACAAAAGTTACACCCCCTGATAGCCCTGATGTGGGTGACCAACATATCCAAAAATCAACCAGATCAGTTTAGGGGTTTAGGAATTTCCTGGAAGTCTTATTTTTGACCGACCATGCACATGGTTCTACGCCCAAAACAGTTCCAGGGAATCAGGGCTAAAGGTCGGTCTCTCTGTCTGGAGTACAAAAGAACATAACTGGGGGGCGTGTCCGGCGGCCGAAGAAGATGGACGCCTAACACAAGAGCTCCTCGTGGCGCCCGCATTCAATCCGCATACACACACGCACCCAGCCCGTCCACACAATCGAAATGGGTCGCACAAAGAAGCAGACAGACCCCAACGGCACCCCGAGGCCCTCGGGACGCGAGGGGGAGCAATCCATACGCTCTTACCTCCAGGCCGCAAGTCGCACCCGATCACCGCAGCGGGAGGGGGAGGCCGCAAGCCAGGACCTAGATTCCTTCCCCTCTACGCCGGCCAGGCTGTCACCGGTGCCGTCAATCCAGTCGGAACCCCAGCCCCCACAAGAGAGTGAGTGGAAGGCTATACTCCCAAACCTGCTCACTAAAGCAGATTTTGAAGCCCTCTCCGACCGCCTGGGCCGCGTGGTGAGGGAAGAGGTTGCTCAGCTCCGTGCCGACCTGACACATGTAGAAGCCCGCATGGCGGTGGCTGAGTCCGAGTCCAGATCACTCCGCACGGACCTGGAGCAGACTAATTCTGCCGTTGCCAACCAAGAAGCAGACACTGCCAATCTCACCACGTGGATTGATGACCTGGACAACCGGGGCCGCAGGATGAACCTGCGGATCCGGGGGATGAGAGAAGGGGGACCGGCTGAACGCATACCAGAAGTACTGACTAGACTGTTCACCCAGGTACTGGGGGGCCAACAACTACCCAGGCTGGGCATAGTCAGGGCACACAGGGCACTGCGGCCCATGCCACCACCGGAAGAACAACCCCGGGACATAGTATGCTGCCTGGAAAATTACCAATTGAAGGAAGACGTACTGCGCACAGCCCGCCGCATGGGGACCATCCGCTTTGAAAACCAAAACATATCAATTTACCAAGATTTATCCCGGTACACCCTACAGGCCAGGAGAGCCCTACGCCCAGTAACGTCTGCCCTGCAACAGGCTGGAATCCCATACAGATGGGGCTACCCATTCTCCATCTCAGCCAGGCAAGGCCCGGACCAACTAGTGGTGAGGAGACCAGAAGACCTCCCAAATTTCCTCCGCGCCCTGGGCCTCCCGCCGCTCCAGGTGCCCAATTGGCTGGCACGATCTTTTCTTCAGCCTCCGCAGGGACCACACCTACAACGCAGACCTGACCAAGGTCCCCAAAGGCCCCAGCAACAACACCGCAGGGACTGGAACCCAGGCCCGGCGCGGCGCGAGCAGGAACACTGAGTGTCACTTGGAGCGACGGGACCTCTAGCACTAGCTGACAGCAAAGAGGAACTGGTAAACCGTGAGTAATACATGGGGAGACACATGCACAGTCACCAGCCATATGGGCGCAAGTTTGGGTGGGGGAAGGGGGCACGGGGACACTGGAATGCATCACACCAAGCCACATGGGGACTACCTCACGCAAGTGACTCACGAGGCGGTAAGCCACCCCGCACTAGCAGATCTGGGGGGGGGGGTTTATCTCAGGACATATGGGGTGGGGTACGGGGCCCGGCGACAACACCGGCAGTGCTCAGGCCAGACGGACGCACTGAAACTGCGAACTGCTGGAATGGTGATACGGGAAATCATACAGGGAACCACACGCAGAGACACACCTGGGCATGCCGACAGAGGCAGGGGTCAGACAGTCACCCAATAGAGGTCTGAGCCACGGGCAAAAAGAGGCTCCCACCACACCCAGTTCTGAGCCAGGTGCTCAATTACCCAGCCCCACTAAGATATGCCATTAGATGGGGCCCTGAGGGTCATTGTCCTATACCCGAGACGGCGGGATAACACGTGACCCTCAGGCAACACCAAGCCAGCCTATACTCTCGAGCCAATGTTTAGACTCCTAGGCCTACCACTACTGCCCACCATACTTCGGACCATCTACACTGTTTTGTACCCTTAGCAGCTCCCGGTCTGTCGTAGGCTCCACACTAAATATGTTAATGTTACTAAGCAATGTACCCCGCAGAAGACCGGAAGCTGTATCATATGTACACCCTGATTGCCACCTGTATTCTGAAGCTCGCACCCCTCTCCCACCCCCTATCACTACTTCGCATCTCCTAATGAGGAAGCAGGGGGGAGCGAGGTATGGGGGGAGGGGGAGAGGGTCAGGCAATGGGGGGGGGGGTAGGGAGGGGGGAGGAAAGGATACGCGGAAATGAAACAAGAGGGGGGAAGGCTGGGGTCGGGCGACTAGATGACAGACGAAAAGGGCAAGGGTAGAAGTGGACAGCGGGTGGAGACGAGACGAGACCTACAACGGACAACGTGGGGCACCACCACAGGCACCAGGAAAAGGAGGGGACCCGGGGGGCAGCCCCCATGGTGACATACCAGCGACAAGACCACGGGGGGACTGAGAGACCCAACCCGCTACTTGGGCCACACGACGCAATACACGACACACTCGCTTAACCATATAACGGCCCTTGCCGCGACCAGCAGCGTCGACGTCACTATGGCGGCAGAGACACGGTAACATAGAGAGGGCACCAATATTGCATAACCGGGAGAGTAGGACACACGGGGACCCACTCCTAGACACACAGGACATCCGCTCCCCCCATGCCCACATGACCGACGAGAGGACTGATGCCAACACTGGCCCACACAATACAGGCACATCACCCTGAAAACCCGCCTACACGACGCTACATGCGGATCACGCTGACGGGAATACACCCCGCCCCACTGGCCACGCAGTCACAACCCTCCCACATGCACCATACCAGGAACTCACGAGCAGAGGCCCCGCCCGAGACTAGACACGGGAGCCTAGCGACACCACCACAGCCCATGGCACTAGACCGACAAAGAATCATGACACGCTATAATTAGCATGATCCATGCACACTGACCCACATACGCCCCAAAGAGAGGACGGAACGGCTGCACCAACCACACAGCCACTAAGGAGACAGGTGACTACGTACCACATACCGTACACGTTACCACATTCACGCCTACACGGAACCGGCAGACGCTGAGTGGCGGTCCGAACCCACTCAGACGTATAGCCCGACTCCCCTACAGGCATAGGACATAGAAGTCCCCACTTCGCAGGGGACGAACCACTCCCGACACCGGCACAGACACACCACTGGGTGTGGCCTAGAAGCCGCACAACCGGGACGCTTGTCCAATAACCTATACACACGCACTAGAGACTCATTAGACAGCAAATACCTATACAACCACACCCCGAGCCCAGGCGCACAACCGAAGACACCGAGTAACACACACACGCACACGGTCAACCCACCCTGCCCCCTAGATCCCGCCCGGATGATGCCGACGCCGAGATCCGGCGGCTTCGTCAAAGAGGACCTATACATAGTCTCTTATAATGTCCGCGGCCTGAATGTCAGAGAGAAACGCTCAAGACTACTACGGGACCTGAAACACTACAGAGCATCGATAGCATTCCTCCAGGAAACACACTTCCAAGAAGGAAGAGCACCAGCCTTAAGAGACCGCAACTTCCCAACAGGTTATTTCAGCCACAACCCGAACAGACGCTCACAGGGAGTCTGCATCCTCTTCTCCCGACGAATCCCATACGAGGAACACACCACTGTGAGATGCAAGCAGGGTAGATACATCTTCACGAAAGGCACAATTTTAGACCAAACGTATACGTTCGCTAATGTATACGCCCCGAATACGAAACAATATCACTTCCTACGCAATACATTGAATACGTTGATGGAATTCGCGGAAGGCACCCTGATCATAGGTGGGGATCTCAACTTAGCACTACATCAAGACCAAGACTCCTCATCCTTGCAGGGAAACATACCACACAACAGACATGCCAACACACTCCGCCTCCTACATCACCACCAGCTGGCGGATTGCTGGCGAGCATTGCACCCGTCCGCCCGGAACTATACGTTTTACTCCACAACCCACTCGACCTACACAAGACTGGACTATTTCCTGGTACCCCACCGCAACCTAATCCTGCTCAACACCGCGGAAATCTTACCGATGACTTGGTCGGACCACAGTCCAATCCGCATACAACTAAAATCACCACTCCACAAACCCAGACAAATGTCGTGGCGATTGAATGAATCAATACTGTCAGACATCGCGATCGTAGACCAGATCCGACAACACGTCCAGGAGTACTTCGAAGACAACGAAACCGATGACGTTACCCCACTGACATGTTGGGAAGCACACAAAACAGTCATTCGAGGCAGACTCATCGGGATATGTGCGACACGCAAGAAAAGGGCGATACAGGCGATACAAGAACTCAGCACAGAAATCGGGACACTGGAGGCCAGACACAAACGCACCCTGGACGCGACAATATACGGGGAACTGTTATCCAAACGAAACCAACTCACCGCACACCTGAACCGCGCAATCCAACGCTCATACCAACACTACAAACATATGATACACGAACACGGTGACAAATGCGGGAGACTGTTAGCAAACCTCCTGAAGCAACGCAGGAACCACCTATACATCCCGAAGATCAAAGACGCACAACAACAACTCCACCACCTACCGGAACGGATTTCAGCTGCATTCCATGCGTACTATCAAGATTTATACTGTCTCCGCCCCACCCCCCCGGAGCTACCGAGGCCCCAGAAACTAGAGGCCATCCGCAGATACTTGGACACGGCGGATATACCGGGAGTAAATGAGGTGGACCAGGAAGCACTGGAGACCCCCATAACCCAAGAGGAATTAGCGCACGCCATAAAAAAAGCAAAAACTGGCAGAGCACCGGGACCAGACGGCCTACCCCTCCAATATTACAAAACCTTTGCAGGGGACCTAACGCCAAAGCTCTTGGCAGCACTGAACTCGATCCAAGCTGGGGCCACGCCAACGACCCAATTCACCTCGGCGAACATCACCCTTCTCCCAAAGGAGGACAAGGACCGGACACTATGCCCGAGCTACCGCCCGATTTCTGTGCTGAATACGGACCTCAAACTTCTGGCGAGTATACTGGCAATGCGCCTGGCACCGCTACTACCAGCCGTAATTCACCCGGATCAAACGGGTTTCATACCAGGCAGGGAGGTGAGGGACAACACCATCAGAGCCCTGAACCTCATAGCGCACGCGAAAACGCAGAGGACCCCAACCCTACTCCTGTCCACTGACGCTGAGAAAGCGTTCGACAGGGTGGACTGGGACCTGATGTTTGAAACACTCCGCTTCCTCGGCATTGGGCCAAATTATATGACCTGGGTACAGACGCTATACACCGACCCAACGGCGCGTATTCGAATCAATGGCGCACTGACGGACCCGTTTCAGATCCACAACGGAACCAGGCAGGGTTGCCCGCTCTCGCCCATACTCTTTGCACTGACTCTGGAGCCCTTCCTAAGCAGGATTAGACACAACGCAGACATCCGGGGACTGACAGTCGGTACCGTACACCACAAAACTCTGGCCTACGCGGATGACATGCTATTCGTGGTCACAGACCCGGAACTATCCCTACGAGCAATACAGGCAGAATTCGACCTATATAGCAGCATCTCGAACCTCAGAATCAATTACACGAAATCGGAGATATTAAATTTGACCGCCAGCCAAACGCTTAAGCGCATGATTCAGGGACAACACTCATATCGCTGGTGTGACCAACGCATGAAATACCTGGGGATATGGCTTACACCCAACCCAACGGATCTGTACACCCATAATTATCTCCCGATACTGAGAAAGGCGACGGAGGAACTGCAGAGATGGGGTTCATACTACATATCCTGGCTGGGCAGAGTGAACGCGGTGAAAATGACGCTACTACCGAAACTACTCTTCATATTCCAAACAGTGCCGATTAAGGTTCCACAAACGTTTTTCTCTGCGCTCAAGACGGAGATCCGCTCCTTTATCTGGAAGGGTAAATCCCCACGCATAGCACACACCCAACTGATCTTGCCCAAGCTTAAAGGGGGCCTGGCTCTCCCAGACTTCGAAAAGTACTACCACGCGGCGCACATCACCAGGGTCATCAGCTGGTCGGTGGCCAGCGGCACCAAACAGTGGACGCGACTAGAAGCGGATATCACCAGATGTGACCTCAGAACCCTACCATGGATCACCAAGACGGCATATAGGAACAAACACATCACCAACCCATTCGTGGCAGCAACCATGCAAGTATGGCACGGGCAGGGCACAAAACAATATCTGACTACAGACCCGGGCCCACTCCTACCCCTGAAAGGCAACCCGGATTTCCCGGCCGGAGACTACGGCCCAGCACCAGGCCCAGTAGGAAACAACGCGATACCGCGCATAAAGGATGTTCTCCACCGACCATTCGGCATCCGGACACTGGGAGAACTATACCCGGACAGGCCGCACACATTCGCCCACGCCCTAGCGAAAACGCAAATTGCTCAATATGCCAGATCCATTCCGCAAAAGCCCTCCCTTTTGAGAGACTTAACACAATTTGAACTTCTCTGCACGCAGGACAAGGACCCACCACGAGCCATCTCACAAATCTACACTCTCTTAACCACGAGCAGATACTTGCTCGCACCACCATGCATCAGAAAATGGGAGGAGGACCTCGAAGAAATTATGACGGATGCGGACTGGAACAAGAGCATCACCCTGATACAGAAGACGCCGAGCTCGGCACGATGCCAAGAAAACTCGTACAAGATCTTTACCAGATGGTACCTGACACCGACGGCACTCCACGCCAGGAACCCAGAACTCCAAGACATATGCTGGCGATGCGGGGAAGAAGCAGGTACGTTTATCCACATCTGGTGGTCGTGCACCCGTATCAGACCGTTCTGGGAAAGAATTCGGACAATAATACACGAGGTCACGGAAGAACTCCTGCCACAGTCCCCAGCTGCCTTCCTCCTGCACCACACCACCATGGCAGCGCACACATACAAGAGATCAATTATCCCCCGACTCCTGAATGCCGCTAAGATGACCATCCCCATCTTCTGGAAACAGACCACCACGCCCCCACTATCGAGATGGATTGAGGAGGTGGAGGCCACAAGGTCATTTGAGGACATGAAAGCTGAAACACCGAACCTCAGGGACCGCCACACCACACGCTGGTTCCACTGGACAAGACTAACCACGTCAGACTCCCTCAGACGCCATTTAACCACACCATAACGGGTGGCAGAAGGAAGAGAACTGGAGAAACACAAGAGGCGGACGGACGACGGCGCGACGCAGCAGGCCGGGCGGGGGACAGGGGGAGGGCCATGGAACACCAGACACGCCATACCCAGCCCCACGCACAGGCGCCACCTCGCCACAGCAGACCGAGGCAGCCACGACACCCACAGTCACGACGACGCCCTCACACCACACTCAGAACATCTTGCCAGACCACATCTGCATATAGGGCTGACTAGACGTATAACCCCCACGCAGGTGGGAAACAGATGTCACACCACACAGGACCACATACTTAGTCCACCGCCGCACCAAGCCCAACATTGGGACACACAGGACACAAGTCGACCACGACAAAAGGGACACGACGGGGTAAGGAAAATACAAGGGCTTAAGACACCAAAAGTGCCAGACAAACCACTCAGGAGACCACACGACCAGACAAGCAAGACACATCCACGCAGACACGAAAGACCACTAACCACACACGCTCAGACTACACCAACAGATCAACCCACATCACCAGACACCAACAGGGGCCGCATCTGCGACGCCACACACGACAGAGGAAACACTATATTCCGGCACTAGACCATAGCGGATAAGACAACAGATATACGCGACACAGAACTATGAGGATAGACATCCCACCCAGAGAGAGCAGGGAGACATAGCCGACACAGAAATGAATGAAAACCATACAACGTACACCACACATGAGACGCACACGCAACGGAGAATACAACACAAATGATCAAACACACACGTACTCCACCATAGGGATACCACGAAGTACGGCGACAATGGGGGCTAACTCACCCCGACAGATATGCTCCCACACGCAACATACAGAGGGACTGCACCCGACACTACTATAGGTACGGACGTACACAGGAAACACCCTGAGGGTCGCTACAGACCAGACCACACACCATTATGCCCCTTGCCAGCAACACTTAACCGATATACCTCTCCTCAGGAAGTATACCCTAACGCAAAGCCTATTTAGGAGCTGATACACAACACACACCTGGAACGCGCAACGACCGTATGACACGAACTGGATACCTGACATAGGCTACTCCTATGACGGTTAAGACGCAAAACAAAAGTTGATGTAGTAACCAATAAATAGTTCTGCTTCTAAGTGCCGATACATGATAGATCTGCCCTAAGATATCAGCTTACACTTTAACGGCCCACCAGCACTCCACAGATATACGTTTGTACATGCTATAATGCTAACTGATGCACACTATAAAATGGATTTGAAAGGTCTCTGCGCAGGCCACAACCGACAAATCCGCTCAAGCGAATTTTACCGGACCGTTATGCGGACACCGGCCCGCCCTACACACACCACGTTTGCAATGTAATGTTCAATACAATGTATATTAAAATGTTACGTTAAAAGGACCTCTACGCAGGCAACCGAATGTTTATACTGTTCTCAACCAAGGCTTAAACCCCTGCGTGGGCAATCTCTAGCTCTATTATTTCACAAATCTGTTCGATACATGTACCTATAATGTGTACACAGTTAATAGTTCAATAGTTTTGTAACGCGCTCCCTTTATTATACTAGCTCACTACAGCATGTTCCTGTTTTTGACGTCCAACTCCGCAAAGCTTATGTAAACTCAATATTTGTGAATACTTGCCTACAATGACTCATACGCCTCTGCGTAGGCGATTACGTGATATTCAGACAAATCCGCAATATGCTTGCCCCATGTTAACTGAAACCTTAACATGCACGCCTCTGCGTAGGCGACTACCCGCTTCAACCGTATTATACTTGAAACCCGCATTTATATTGTGAAAACAATAAAAATATTTAAAACAAAAGAACATAACTCACATGAACAGAGCCTTTTAAAGTGCATTGGGCAAGGTATATTGCAGTACTGAGGCAAGAGGCTGGCCAGCTGGCCCCTTCAAGAACCTGTGACGAGGTTCAGTCCGTCACACCTGACAATTATCATCAAGAGGAAAAATAGAAGAGAAGTCCAGGCACTCTCAGGATACAAAAAGGCAAATTTATTGAACCCACTGCAATGTTTCGACCTACACGGTCTTTGTCAAGCTTGTCCCAGTACCAGGAACCAAAGCTTGTCCCAGTACCAGGAACCAAATATTTGATGAGGAAAAATAGAAGAGAAGTCCAGGCACTCTCAGGATACAAAAAGGCAAATTTATTGAACCCACTGCAATGTTTCAACCTACACGGTCTTTGTCAAGCTTACAAAAAGGCAAATTTATTGAACCCACTGCAATGTTTCGACCTACACGGTCTTTGTCAAATTTATTGAACCCACTGCAATGTTTCGACCTACACGGTCTTTGTCAAGCTTGACAAAGACCGTGTAGGTCGAAACATTGCAGTGGGTTCAATAAATTTGCCTTTTTGTAAGCTTGACAAAGACCGTGTAGGTTGAAACATTGCAGTGGGTTCAATAAATTTGCCTTTTTGTATCCTGAGAGTGCCTGGACTTCTCTTCTATTTTTCCTCATCAAATATTTGGTTCCTGGTACTGGGACTGGTCTGGTGCACCCGGATACATTTCAAATGGGTTTGAGTGCAGTTCCATATTCCTGCTATATTATATTCAAATTATCATCAAGAGAGCATACAAAGAGTAGTTAAACAGAAAACATGTTTATGTTTCTACTTTTCCAAACCAATGTGTGCCTTGGCTGTGCCAGGATTGATCTAGTTTGTAATATAAATTGTTAAATCTTCTATATCAGTGTCTAGATTTTGTCAGTACCTTAATTCTAATAAAACAGGGAAATACATAAATCTTGGACTGCTGGTGGGCCATGAGAACTGGTTTGGGAACCACTGTTCTATATGGAAAAAAATGGAGCGTCACTTGAAGGAAAAAAAAGTAAGTTAAGTAGTTATATATGTTCTTATTTAAAAACAATCTGTATACTGGGCATGAACATTACAAAGTGTGGTAACAATTGAAATGAACACCATGTGGAGTTCAAACAATGCTTGCCTGCTGTTTGATATCAAGTCATGGAGAGTTTTACAGTATAACTCATAGAAAAAGGTCTAAGCAAGTTATAAAGAATCGATAACAAGTTCAGAATTCAAGGTCATATCAATAATATGTTGAAAACATATTCCTAAAATAATTCACTCAAGATATGTTGTTTCAAGTTCAGTGTTAATTAGTAATATTGATAGGACACTACAAGAAAGCCTGCAGACTTCTTTTCTTGTGTTTTAATATTGGTTTTATATCTTCTTTTGTACTGTTTCTCTTATTTTATCATAGAGCTAAAAAATGTTTCAAGTTTTATGTTAATTAGTAATATTGATGGGACACTATTTTCAAGTAAAGCTTTGGACTTCTATTCTTCTGTTTAATATTTTTGTGATACCTTCTTTTGTATTGTAGCTCTTATTTTCTCTTGTCCTTTCAATGTTCTCATTCTATATCTACCAGCGATCTTTCAGTGTCTCGTTTTCTGGTAACAATTCCACCCCTAATGCAGTATCAGTTAGAGTCACCCAACACTCTGTCTTTGATCCCCGTCTGTTTTCTCTTTATATTACCTCTCTTGGAAAACAACAATTCTTTTGGATTCCACTACCACCTGTGTAGAAACATAGAATGTGACGGCAGATAAGAACCATTCGACCCATCTAGTCTGCCCCTTTTTCGTAATACCCTCATTAGACCGTGGTGTATATAGCAGATATACATCTATTCCCCTGATCTCTCCTAAACTGTCCTAGAATACATCACATTGCCTCTGTTCCATCTCTAATTGTATGTCCTCCCACTTTCTAAAACTCAATCTTTTTAAAACTGAGCTCTTTGTCTTTTCTTTTTACAATACTAATCCTCCATTGTCGCATTCCCTGCAAGTTGATGGTGCACATATTAGCCGTTCTTGCTATCTCACTGCTTTAGTGTGATCTCTGATTTGAGCCTCACCTTTGGATATTACATCCAATCTGTCACCATATCTTGCTAATACCTTAAAAACATTGCCTACATCCTCCCCTTTCATATGCAGGATTCTATGAAGGGGCTTGTTCATTCTCTTGTGTCTTACATTGACTACTGTAAGCCTCTCCTAATCGGTCTCTCTAGAAACCATACTGTTTCTTTACAGTCTATAATGAATGCTGCGGCCAGGCTGATTTTTATCTGTTCAGTCTCTAACACGTCACCCCTCTGTCAATCGTTACTCTGGCTTCCTGGATTCATTTCAAAATACTAACTCTTCACTAGAAATCTCTCAGTAACTCTACCTTGATTAATTTCTTCATTAATGCAACCTAACGCTATCTCAGTGACCTTCTCCTGTCCACTGCTCGTACCGTACTGCTAACATCCCATTCATTTACAGTACTCCTCAAAGGCAGTTCCATTATTATGGAACAGCCTGCCTTTCCCCATCAGACTCTCCCCTACTCTTCCATCCTTTAAAAAGTCTAATAAAACTTACCTCTTCAGTATAGCCTAAGGTCTCCCAGGGTAACTGTCATTCTTCAAACCTGTATACTACACTCTCAATTTATTTAGCGGCTCAATTCACAACTCCACTCTCACCTTCCAATTCTGCTACTCTCTCACCCTGTCGCTTGGCTACTTTCTCAAACGCTGTCATTCTTTTGTGTTTTTATACCCCATCACCTCTAGATTTTTTTTGCTCATTCAAACTGGGTCCTTATCAATCTAGTGTTCCTGCCGAAATTTGTAACAATTTGTCTCATTTGTTGGTAATGAAAATCTCAATAAAGTAAAGATTTACACAAGGTGTACGTGATTTTCAATTTTTTTTTTTTACTGATATAATTTCTAGAGAAGTGACTGTTCCCCTTTAATAAACAAGCTCAGTATTGTAAAAATGTTCCAAAAATCACCTACAAAGGAGTAAAGACTTAACAGATTGTCTGGATATAAATGGCGTATTTTTTTTAGTCAAAATGGAGTCCTTCATCTGAGCCAAGTATAGATCTGTTAACACTTTAACACGTTATGTGGAAGCATTTATACTTGTTAAAGTTACTTATCATCTATTTATTCTGATCTTCTCACAGATTCACAGTCATTTTTGTATATTAGCAATGGTTTCTAACAGGACATTAATACATATCCCACTTTAAATTAAATCATATGGAGATTTGCAACTTTTCAAATGAAATGTGATACTAACGACAGATTGTGTTGATGAAACTGGTCCTAGATTTTTTTCCCAGATGTATTATATTAAATGCTTGTTCCGTAATACAGTTAGAAAACATAAAAAAAAAAGTAAATTTCCCACAGTAGAATCTAAAATTGCATGAAAAGTGCACCGTAGCAAAGTGTTTCTTTAGCAGCAAAGAATATATATTCTCTGGCTATTTATCAATTGTTACTACTTGCTATAGAAAAATATGATATTTCATCTGGTTTGCTAAGTGGTCCAAGGTTTGTTTATATCATTTTACTTCCTCTGTCTCATTGGGAATTTTCTATGAATTAATGTTTTTCTGCAAAATTGATACTTAATAAAGCATGTTAAACACATGTCTCTAAGTGTCAATTAATCAATATAATTTTCATGTCAGATTGAAAGGAATGTCACAGAAGCTACTAGACACACACACTGCTGAACATCTCTATTTCGAAGCCATAATCTGTGTCTGTGTAGTGTGTACATTACTTTCTGATTCTTATCTTGATTTTCTGCCAAGGGTTACATTAATCATAGAGTCAAAGATGTTATGACATAAGGTGGTGCCACAGATAATATGAATTATGCCCTTTACAAAATCTACTATTATCTTTATCTCAAAATTTCACTTATATAAAGTTTATATCTATAGTTAGTGAATATGTGAATAAAAAGCTTTACATATTGTTTTTGTAAACAATTGTTCTCCTTGATCACAGAATAAAACCGTTGTATATCCACTTATTTGGAAGAAAGTGGCACATGTAAGCAATTAGACTAACAGAAGTGTGGGACAAGCAGATTCTAATTCTGGAGGAATTTGACAAATGGAGAATTACTCCCAAATGTACAGACGTTCTATGGCTATTGCTTCATGGACTATGTCACCGAGTAATGGGTGTCTTCTTTTTATTTTCCTTTAATAGGAAATACCAACGTATATATTGCACATACTAATCAAAGCAATTATTGCCATATGGATATGGCTCAGCCCAATTTGGGCCATTCTATAGGGTAGAGGTTGCGTTATAATATATTATATTTATATATCGCTTTCGTAGATGTTATTCGCAGCTATAATTGCTACTTGGAATTGTATTAAGGGTAAACAGTCTATTGAATTCTTGCCACATTCTTTAAACTTCATTTTCCATAGATTTTTAAGTGACTCTATGTAAAAGGATAAAACATAACTTAATATCCACCCCAAATAATTAGTCCACACTCCTGAGGACATTACAGAACATTTTCACTTTTAATTCCATGAAAAGCAGAACTGCCAAATTCAGTGGAACTAGTTAGTTACCTCTAAAGTGCTAGTGTGATTCACCCAAAATGTCTATTAGTTATGGTGCATCTCAGTTACATAGACCATAACGTTAGCTCACTTAGCAACATGCAAACATTGCTTAATGGCATGTAATGTCTTACTTGGGAAAAAAAAAATGTTTTTCAGTAGCGCAAAATTAAGTATGGGGAATATGATATTTTGGATCCATGCGGAAAACAAATGTTGAATTAATGTTATTGCCTCTTCGTAACTGTGAATGTGAAACGTCTAGTAGATGTATTGTTTGTCTACTAGATTGTCTTTCTGAGAATGATTTGTCATCTACAAAAAAGGAAGAGATGGAGTATGCAACAGAGAACAGAAAGGAATAAAGCACTGGACAGCACCAGATCCTAAATCCTAATTCATATATAAAACTTAACATTTAACCAGTAAGATAAAAAGTTCATTGGATAGACTAAAGGGAACAAGACTAACCACAAATAAGCCACAAACAAGTCAAACTAGCATATTTTCATTTTACCTGGATTGCGGGAAAGCAAAATAAATCTTAGGAGCTTCTTTTTCCATTAGCTGCACAACCTTCACCTTTAATATGTATAAATTCAGAATCTATTCATTGGCGTTAAATATATATTCGAGAAATTAGATAAATGAAGAGAAGGGGAGGTAACAGAAACTGCCGCTGTGTAAAATTACAAACAAGTGTTGAGATATCTGTGAGATACTTCTCACTAATATTGTCATATAATAATTCACAGTCCATATCGAATGAGTTTCAGTTGCTGAGATATTCCACAGTTGGAAGCCATATTACTTAATCTCACATACTTTTTTATTTACACAGATTCCTTTTCTATAATGTAATGTGTTTGGATATTTCCCTTCCTTCCTTTCTTTCCTCTCATAATACAGCTCATTTAGAAGTTGAAGATGGTTGCAAATATTATCATGTATTATCGTTTAGTTGGCCAAAAAAGTTGGCCAATAAATTACACCACCAATTTGTCCCAACTACTGTGTCAATTATTTTAAATGTGCTAGTTATGATTGTGGTCAATGCTCTGTACAGCCAGTTCCACACTGATCCTAACAGACAATTTCAGCTAAGTGGTTTTGTCTACTACACTCCAGTTCACAATAATATAGCTCTAGCATGTCTTAAATGTGGTGAAGTGACTGAAAGGCACTGTGGTGTTCTCGCTTGGCTCTGTGGTATGGGCCATTCTATTGCCAATATTTGTTTCTAGTTTTTGCAGTGTCTACACTTGTCAACAAAAGTAGTGACTGAAGTAAGTAACAAAACTCACTATGTTGATAGTACTGTTGATAAATTGTTAGCTCTCCCCAGAAAATACGTTTTTAGGTAGTGTCATGGACCCAGGGTTGCAGGGTAGGGGTTCTTAGAAAGAGAATAAATGGAATTATGTGAAGAAGACTTGATGGGGAACTGTATGTACTGTCAATTATCCTATTGTATGCAAATGACCCTCTGTGGTTATAAATACCTCTGCACAGCTACAATCAAATCAGTTCTGTTTAACCCCTACATGTAGTTTTGGTTTATGGTGTGGGGTAAAGACTATAAACACTGCTATAATCACTCACTATATTACACCTCAGAATATAGCTCAGAGTACTTTAAAATGGGCATCTGAGAATTCCTAAAGACTCTGAACACTTCAGCTCAGCAAGACGCTATAGGATGGTCCAAAAATGTTTATAGAACCAAATATGTTTTTATTTCACCTAATACTGACCATTTTCAGTGATGTGATAAAGTATATGAAGCGAAGTAATAAAGTGAACAGTTATGTGATAATCCTTAAAATATTGTCTGTGTTTTAAGCAGCTTTATTTTTCGAGTTGACAATTTTATACCCCAATCTGGTTTTCATTATTGCATTTTCTTGGAATGCACTAATAGGAAGTTCTACTGACGAAGCAAAATAGGCCAGATCCAAGAAGCATCCCTGTACTGTTATGTTTTTAAACAAGGAATGGTATTACGGAGCTCAGAGTTTACTAATTAGATCTAGGTGAGGAGTAAAACAATGTGCAGCAAAATTTAATAAGTTATTTGTTTACAATTTACAGTGTTCAACATGTTCTAATAAAGGTACCTGAAGACATTGGAGTGTCTGGACCCTTTTTCTAATACTGGTATTTATTATCTTGTGGGCTTGTGCTGGCCCTCTGTTCAGCTAAGCACCCAGTCTTAAGTCAATTGAGTGCGGTTCCTTTTCCATTCAAGTAATTTCATCAGGTGTCACGAGTGATGAGAAATAGTTAAACAATGTGGGAGGAAATTAGTCAACACTGTGATTTTGCCATGTGTTGTCTAGTTTCTACTTTGTGTTATGTATGTATATCTTTAGT
Source organism: Pelobates fuscus (assembly GCF_036172605.1). Classification (NCBI taxonomy): domain Eukaryota; kingdom Metazoa; phylum Chordata; class Amphibia; order Anura; family Pelobatidae; genus Pelobates; species Pelobates fuscus. The sequence goes on from NC_086318.1 coordinate 96,932,186, forward strand.
TAGTGCTAGAATTCCACTGAAATGTCAAAAAATGCACATGCAGTTTTTCAGGAAGATTATATCTTTAAGCCCACTTTAACATCCAACAGTTACAGAGGATATGCACAAGAGGAGGATCAAACGATACATTTGAAGAGGTATTAGAACTAAAACAATATGATGATTTGGAGAGAGTGAAGATACTACAGAGAAATGTTAAAAATTACCAGAGATTGGCTCCACCAGGTCTGTCTGGATCAAAGGACCCTTGACATCTCCTATAGTGAGAGCCATTTGTGGAATGTTCAGAGATCACATCAGCTTACATGGAGATTCTAGTCTGCACCATCACTCTTTTGGTTGAATACATACATATGTATATCCACAAATCCAAGCAACAAGATCAGCATCCCCATATTCTTCTCATTGTTACATTGTTAGGTAGACTACTCGTGACCCCCATGCTTGTTCACCAACTTTAAGTGCCACCGGACTAGGTGTGCGGGTTGTTACACCCCACCCCAATGTTCCATGAGGTACTTAAAGTGCATCACAGGTATACTGTGAAGATGATGCATACATAGATCATTGAAGATTAGAAGATTTGCAGTTGAGTCAACTTAATAAAAATAAAAAAGATTATCAGGCATGATTTCTGATATAGTTTATAAGGAAAAATGATGTGCAGGAAGTAGCATAGCTTCACACATGATGTAAAGATCAATGCTTTATAGATAAGAGGGGATTTTTTTATTTAATAGAAAAGTTGCCCAAAGTTTAAATGGTGACTCCAAGCATCAGCCTGCTTAGTAACGGTTTGCATCCTTACCGCAATCGTTGCCTGACTTCGATATGACATGTTGGTCCAGTGATGTGTTTTTAGCCTCTGCAGAATTGCAGAAGCTGGAAACTGTGGCATTCGCTGGCCTACTTCCAGGCTACCTGGTGACACCCCCATTAAGCTGCCAGAGGTGGAGTTACAGCACCAGCGGCATAGCATTGCACATACAGACTCCAGGCACTATGACCACTTCAAATCACTGAAGTGGTCATTGTGCTTGGAGAAACCCTACTAATTGGAACTGTCACATATGAGATCTTTGCAAAGTTTAATAGCTTATGCGCTATTCATTTTTTAGAAATCTCACACATTCCCATTTTAACCCTTAACACGCCATGCCAGGAACACCAAGCATGACATGTAAACTAAAATTAACCCCTGCAATGCTACACGCATGGCAGATGTGTAAGTAGGAACCATTGAAGGAATGCCAGAGAGCACATGCACTCTCATGGCATTTCTATCCAGATGTCCGAGAGCACATGAGGACACCTGAAACACCATGGGACAGCAAAACCGATCCAAAGCAGAAGTGCAGTAGAAGTTCGAAAATTTTCCATTTACCTCTCGTACTTTATTTATCGCAATAAGTGCTGCAATAGCATTTACTAGGACTGGTGGAGAAGGAGCTGTCACTTTGAGAGGAGTGACAGTTCTGTTTTAAATTACCATTCACAGTGCAAAATGTTCCCTAGCAAAATTCCAGGAAAAAAATAAAGGCTTTGTTTACGTAATCAAAATCCTAAAAATATTTAGATGTATGCAAATTGTAAGGACACTGAAGGCATCTGTACCCCCTGCCATTAATGATGTTGCATTTTAGCCAGATGTAAGTAGAAAGTATGTCACATAGAGCATATAAAATCACCCAGCAACTTAACCTGTTCACTACAAGAAAAAATGTTCAACATTTTTTTAAAATGCATTACAGTTGTTTGAGAAATAAGAAACATGCCTGGCTAAAGAATTGCTTTTTACTGATACTCCCCCAAAATGAAAAAAACTGAGAAAACACAACACAAAACAACAATTCCAGAACAGAACCATTGGGGAGGTTGGGTGGGGAAAGACACTGCCAGGCTCCCTCAGCATTGTTCACCAGTAGTCTGGTAATTTTCCCAGAAGTCCCTGCTTCCAACTGTAAAACAAACTGTATCCACGTGGTTGCTATGCCAACCCCTCAGGGCAGTAGTCATGCTCCTCCCTCCCAATTTGCTCTGGGGGTTGGCCTTTCCCTTTTGCTCCAGTGATGGGGTTTACCTTCCAGGACAGAGACACTGTAATTTTATTACAGACACGGAGGCTCGTATTATGCATTCTCTTTCTATTTTATTCCCTCAGCAGCAAAACAATTGAGAGAAAAAAAAACAAAGTAATTAAGCAAATAACATTATAAAGCTGCCTATGAACAGGGCAGCTAATCAGGTTACAGGTGTCCATACAAAGGAAACTGTCACATTCTGTTCTTCCTCTTTCTTGCTGCTCCCTCAGACAGATAAGTATTCAATTTATACACTTTTATATGCGTATAACTTCATATATACGTAATTCGTCTTTCCCTGGTGTATGCCTTGACCTGGTGTATGCCTATGCCTCTCTGGGGTGCCGACTCTTTGGGGACCTCCCTGGGTTTCCCTCTGCCCCCGCTTGTTTCTGACCCCTCCTATCACTTGCGATCTCCATTTCTTGCCGTGGCTTCATGGCCACATTCGGGAGTTGGCGTTGAACCAGGTGGTCTCTCGTCCCTCGGGAGAGCCACCGCGTTTGTACTGGGGGTTTCCCTGTGCGGCGTGTTCCCACGACGCCGTAATGTCATTGTGAGGGGAGGAGCTGGACACAGACATTGGCACGCTTTTCTCTAGTGAAAGCGCGCATAGGCGGGAAACCCCTTGTGTGGTCTCTCACCTTCCCTCGCTGGCTGATGGCTCCAGGCTCCTCTGGCATGGCATACACCTGGGACTTTAGAGATAACTGTGAGTCTGGGTTAATCAACCCTGTTTGTTTTTTTTCTTTTCAGCTTGTTAGTGTTAAGTGTTTTCATTAATCATAATCAGTTAAGCAGAATTGGCATTTCTGCATATAGTGTCAGTATGCAATCTAGAAGTGACAATATAGAAGAGACTGGTTTGCCCAGTACTGACCCCTTCCAGCCCCCTGCAGCTGATGACTCGACCCTAATGGCCTCTGATGAATTCCAGGCTATCCTGGACATGACTATGGCCACTTCAATCAACAAGGCTTTGGCTTCAGCAGTGGGGGCAAAGTCCTCGTCCTTTTCCCAAATGCTGGCGCAGGCTCTGTGTCAGGCCCACGGTGCCCACCCTGTCCCCTCCACTACTAACACTCAAGCCACCACTGCGGGCATTATGGCTCACAAGGTGAAGGCTAAGAGTAAACATTTAAGCTCCCACTCCAATGATCAGGCTATGCAGAATAAGATGGATCCGGCCTCGACGATTACAGATGGCGCATTTCCTCCACGCAAAAGAGCCACTGGCTGGGCAAAAGCGGCCAGATCATGGAAGCGGGCATGTGCCTTAGAAGATTGGTCGGATTCAGACCGGTGGGAGGAGGAGGTTTTCCGACGGCCCTGACTATGCCTCCTATGATGAGGCGGAGGAACCTTTTGACCTTGGAGCCAAGGAGGGTCTGACCTTCGCGGCACTTGGGTCAGTGACCACTCAGGGGGGCTGGTCCTGTTCGACCCAGATGACTTGTGCAACCCACGTTCCGCGGAGTGGGAACCACCCACTCACATTGCAAACTATTTGGCGCTACGCATGCGCACACCGCTATCTATGGAGGGACACCAAAAACTTAGAGATGAATGCCCCGCTCTATTGTGCCCGATGAGGCTTGTAGAACCCCAGAAGTAGATGCCAATATTTTCCATTTTTTAGAGAAAACGGGATGGAAGCCCAAAAAAGGTTTGAAGTTCTCTCTCAAGAATTGTCAGGATAAGATCCTGGAGGTGACTGGCCCAGCATCCAAGCTCTACAAGCTCTTAGAGTCTGTCAAGGCAGGGGAGACTGCCATGGATTTGGATGTGGATATCGGGTGGGTACAGCGCCTGATTTGTCTGTTGGGTAACAGAACGCCGCAGGCCATATTACTGAAAAATGACCCCAAATGAGTCAATAGGGCCGTTATTGAACCTGGCCTGGCTGCCAAGGGCATGCTATTTGGGGACTCATTCGTTAGGGACCTGGGCACATTCGTGAGGACTTTCACAGCAATTGACAAGGCACAGGCCGATTTGAAAAGGGAGTTTGCACCCAAGGTTTTTGGAGGGGCCAGGAGATCCAGGAGCCGTCCACCCGGCCGAGGCTATCAGGGAAAATTTAGAGCCCCCAGAGGTTACTCTCACTTCCCGAGATATTCCCCAGAGTATAAACCGTTTCTGTTTTCCCCTTCAAGAGAACGGCCATGGCAACCATGAGTCTCGAGAGGAGCTGCATCGGGACAACGGCCCTATGGTAAGTGTACTGTACCCTTCCTCCCCGGTATGGGTGGGTGGCAGATTTGCCAAGTTTTCCCATGTGTGGCACATGATTACGTCAGACCGGTGGGTCCTCCAGACTGTACAGGGTTACCAGTTAGATCTAGTGTCCACACCTATACAACCCACGGCCCCAGGAGAGTTATATTTTCCACGCGTCATGCCACTCTAATTTCCCTAGAAATCCTAAAACTAGTCGCTAAGGATGCGATCCAAGAGGTTCTGTTAGGCCACCAAGGATTCACAAGCACTCTATTCCTGGTGCCCAAGAAAGGGGACGGCGTACGCCCGGTGATAAATCTTTACCCTTTAAATGCTTTCCTTCAGTATCAGCATTTCAAAATGGAGGGCATTCACGGCCTCAGGGATCTACTCCTACCGGCAGACTGGACCTTTGGGACGCGTATCTGACAATACCCATCGCAGAGGAGTACAGAGATTTGCTAAATTTTACTTGGCAAGGAAGGAGATGGCACTTCTCATGTCTACCATTCGGCCTCTCCTTGGCAGCTTGGTGCTTAACCAAGGTGATGAAACTGGTGATAGCCTTTCTCAGGTCAGACTGATCATGTACCTACAGGGAGTGCAGAATTATTAGGCAAATTAGTATTTTGACCACATCATCCTCTTTATGCATGTTGTCTTACTCCAAGCTGTATAGGCTCTAAAGCCTACTACCAATTAAGCATATTAGGTGATGTGCATCTCTGTAATGAGAAGGGGTGTGGCCTAATGACATCAACACCATATATCAGGTATGCATAATTATTAGGCAACTTCCTTTCCTTTGGCAAAATGGGTCAAAAGAAGGACTTGACAGGCTCAGAAAAGTCAAAAATAGTGAGATATCTTGCAGAGGGATGCAGCACTCTTAAAATTGCAAAGCTTCTGAAGCGTGATCATCGAACAATCAAGCGTTTCATTCAAAATAGTCAACAGGGTCGCAAGAAGCGTGTGGAAAAACCAAGGCGCAAAATAACTGCCCATGAACTGAGAAAAGTCAAGCGTGCAGCTGCCAAGATGCCACTTGCCACCAGTTTGGCCATATTTCAGAGTGTCCTTGCAAAGAAAGGTGGCTATATTGGTCACTGATTTGTTTTTGTTTTGTTTTTGAATGTCAGAAATGTATATTTGTGAATGTTGAGATGTTATATTGGTTTCACTGGTAAAAATAAATAATTGAAATGGGTATATATTTGTTTTTTGTTAAGTTGCCTAATAATTATGCACAGTAATAGTCACCTGCACACACAGATATCCCCCTAAAATAGCTAAAACTAAAAACAAACTAAAAACTACTTCCAAAAATATTCAGCTTTGATATTAATTGAGTTTTTTGGGTTCATTGAGAACATGGTTGTTGTTCAATAATAAAATTAATCCTCAAAAATACAACTTGCCTAATAATTCTGCACTCCCTGTAGACGACATCCTTCTCCTCACCAGCTCACTGTCCCTACTGCTTACCCACTTAGATTGGACACTACACCTACTACAAAATTTGGGCTTCCTCATCAACTGGGAGAAGTCGATCTTAAACCCCACGCAAGATATGGAATTCTTAGGTTTTCAGGTCAATTCCATTTAACGGACCCTCTGTCTTCTTCAAGATAAGGTCAAGGCCATCAAGAAGAAGATCAAACGAACACTACGGGCCCCAGATTTATCAGTGTGGCAACCAGCACGACTGATAGGTCTGCTCGCCTCATCCATCCAGGCGATTTTTCCAGGACCACTACACTATCAAGCGCTAGACCTATGCACAGACCACACATACGAAAAGTGCCTCACTCTCGATGTGGACTCCAGGGAGGAACTAGCTTGGTGGCTCGCCCACATGGACGCTTGGAACGGCCGACAATATTCGGAGTGGCACCAGGCTTCATTATAGAGTCGGACACCAGTTTACACAACTGGGGAGCACGCTGCGGAAATATTGCCACCGGCGTCAGGTGGTCAGAGAAGGAATCCTTGCTTCACGTCAATTGCTTGGAACTCCTGGCGGGTTCCTTCGCCATCCGCAGCCTTACACCTACCAACATCACCTGTTGTGTCCTACTCAAAATGGATAATGTGTCAGTGGTAAGGTACATAAATCACCTGGGTGGCAGATGTTAGCTCTCCTCGCTAAAGAGTTTTGGCACTTTTGTCTCCGCAACAACATCTCGGTGATTGCAGAGCATATTCCTGGAATGGACAACACCACGGCAGATTAGAATTCCAGAAACCTCCAGGATTCGGGAGATTGGAATCTAGACAGGCAAACCTTTCATCAGCTGCGGGCACTGTGGGGACAGTAAGACATCGACCTATTTGCCTCTCGCCGGAATGCACAGCTTCCGAGGTATAACAACTGTAGACCATACCCGGCAGCCCTAGCGTTCAATGTGTTCATGCAGACAAGGCATTATGCTTTCCCACCGTTCAATCTCCTACCTCGGACCCTCATCTATCTCAGGCAGCACAGATGTTCCATGGTCTTAGTCACCCCCTAATGGAGGTTCCCCAGACTTCTGGAGATGTCAATAGATTTCCTGCGATTGCTCCCGGATTCAAAAAAGGTATATGGTTTTTCAACAATTCAATTGGCATTGCTCTATACACTCTCACAATGTGGCTATTATTTTTAAAAACAGTGTACCAGGCCTTGAGAGTGTTTTTTGTTGATAAAAATAGTTTAGTGACTCTAGGCCTTTTTCCAGGACATAGCCAGGGTAATTCTATAAGTTTAAACGGGAGAATTTTTGATTCTTCTATTTCCATCCATCTTGGCTTGTTAGATTGACTATTAAAACTCACGACCACTGCAGCATTAGTCGCAAAATAGTATTTGTGGATATCCGATACCGCCATTAGATTTGTGGTGCTGCAGGGAAGCGAGTTTTATTACCGAATGTATTTTATTGAAAAAGGATACAAGATAAATAGATGGTCCTAAAATAATAAGATTTTTGGAAGAATTGTCATTTTAATAGATGTGATTCTCCCTAGCCATGAGAGTTTCATCCCGCCCCATCTCTCCATCTCTTTTTGCAGGTCTGGCCATGCTTTCCTCAAGTTATGAATATGCATATTTACTAAATTTCTTCAATCAAATAAATAAATTATCTTTAGGGTGGTGACTTCTAAATTAGTTATGTGGAATGGGAGGGCCTGAGTCTTGGATTTGTTTAATTTACAATATTATACTTCTCCAAACTGAAGTAGAATATCTTTAAGATATTTTTAGGATTTTTCCGGATTTTTAAGTGCGCAGATAATATCATCGGCAAATAAGCCAATTTTGTGAGTAGATCCTTTAATGTTTATTCCTTCAATTTCTGGTGTCGTTCTTATCAATTCAGCCAAAGGTTCCATAGCTAAGACAAATAAAATTGGAGATAAAGGGCAACCCTGCCTTGTCCCATTAGTGAGAGAAAAAGTTTGGGCTGTAGGGGAGCAGTATAGCGCCTTAATAACATTAACAAAGGATAATGGGATATTAAATCTGCTTAATGTTCTCCATAGGTATCCCCAATGTATCCTGTCGCATACCACTTCCCAGCGTGGAGATCATGAACTAGCTGGTGCCTGGCGAAGGAGGTGGATCCCATATCTGCCCCTCTGAATAAGATACTGCATTTCCTCACATCCATGTTTGAGACATGTAAGGCGTACCACACGATCAATGTACATAGACCGGCTATATCGGCAGGACACCAAGGTTTTACGGGAATTACAGCTGGAAATCACCCTTTTATTTGTCGACTTACGGAAGGGATTAGATTGTCAAGACCTCCAATGGCTAGATACTCTGCCTTTTGGGACGTGGACATAGTCCTCAATTTCTTGGACAATTTGCAGGTGAATCAAGAACTCTCCCTTCAACAACTTTTGGCGAAGTTACTCATCCTTCTTTGCCTTTATTTCATGTAAACGGGTTTCAGATGTCAGGGCTCTGGACTGGAACGCCATCACCTTCCAACCAGGTGGAGCTTCTTTCAACATTTCTCGAAGAACTAAGTCATCGACCAAACAAGTGTTTTATCCAGAATTTCCTAACAAACCTAACCTGTGCCCAGTACTATGTCTGAAAGAATATCTGGATTGCACAGCTCTTCTTCGATCTCCCCAGGAAAGTGCTTTATTTATTTCTCTGCGGAAACCACATCTTCCAGTTTCATCTCCCACTTTGGCCCGTTGGACCAGATGGATGCTCTCTACAGCCGGCATAGATGTCTCAAACTTTTCACCCCATTCTGTGTGTGGGGCTATGGCCTCTAAGCCTTTGACAATATGTTGTCGTTTGTATGAGATCCTGAAGGCGGCCGATTGGTCTAACGAATCTACGTTTCGAGACTTTTACTGTCGTCCCATCGAACATTTTTCTTCACGGATTATTGCTCAGCATTGAAACTGCATAATATGAACCTCGGTGTCTGTAATAAAATTCCAAGATTTGACTATTTACATGATGTAAAGTCATGATTTTATTAATGACACGGAGGCGAGTATTATTCCCTCCCACCCTTCCCATGGAAGGTGTATACATCTATTCCTTTTATTTGTTCCAGTTCTACGGTAAGTCGCATACTGACTGGTTGAGTTCATTTTAAGGATTGACTAGTTAGGATTTGGTCGGGGAATGGTTATCTGTAAGCGTTATGTTACGTAGATTCTTGACTATTGATGATTGGTGAAATTCAAATAGTTTGAAGATGAGATTTTACCATATATTTCACTTTCTCTTACAGCCTGAATGGGATATATGGATGGTTCGTTGTTGCCTCTTGGTTATTTTCGTGAAGTCTTCGGAAGGTCGCAGGAAGAAAGAGGAAGAACAGGATGTGACAGTTTACTTTGTATGGACACCTGTAACCTGATTGGCTGCCCTGTTCATAGGCAAATTTATAATGTTATTTGTTAAATTACTTCGTTTTTTCTCTCAATTGTTTTGCTGCTGAGGGAATAAAAAATAAAGAGTACTACTACTACTACTACTCGCCTCCGTGTCGTTAATAAAATCATGACTTTACGTCATGTAAATAGTAAGATCTTGGAATTAACAGCCCTATCCCTCTTACCTCAAAATAAAGCTGCTTCTGTAAATCAAACTTCAGGACTGCATTCTAAAAGCCAGATAAAGGGGAGGAAGAGTATTATTATTATGATTGGGTCCAATGCAAAGGTTCTTTAGTTATTATATGTGGCTGCTATTCATTCATAATGCTATTAATAAGCGCATTCTGGTGACCTTTTTAGGGATCTATATTACCAAATATCTGTTTTTTAGGGAGCTATATTACCAAATACCAGTCTGACCAAATACCAGTTTTCTATAAAATATATTGCAAGTGACAAAATAAATTCTTCTATGCAAAAATGTCAGACCCTGCCTGGAATATTGCAAGATAAACAATGACGTACAGGAGGATATTTATCAAAGTGTTCTTTCTAAAATGTATTTCAAAGTGCTATCATTGGGTCTGTCACCAGTGGAACAAGCAGATATATTGCAATGGTGATTCCTCCTCTTTGGTGTTTTAGAACAGAACACTTTAACATTATACATATCTCCCCTGTGGTTTCTATAATTCACCCCCTTCCCCCCTGAGAACTGTGGGATTTTTATTAACAAAAAAAATGGCATTTATATAAGGGGGAAAAGCCCTTTCCACTAATCTTGATAGCTGCTAATTATATTGGAAAATGAATCCCTCCACCATTATCTGTGTGTCTAAGAGGGTGAGAGGACAACCCCTTTTCTTTAGCACCTTTCTTACACTATATATAATTTTATTCAAATATTAATATTTTATTACATGATTTGCTGTGTGATACCATACCTGAAGGGTGTTTGCTTTGCACTATCTATCAAATAGTCTTAGTGAATGCATGCAGGGCCGGACTGGCCCACCGGGATACCGGGAAATTTCCCGGTGGGCCGCGGTACCTTGGGGGCTGGAGAGTGAGAGGGAGCCCTGCTCCCTATATTGTAATATTATCGCGGCCGCCGGCCGCATGTCAGAGCCGCCGGGTGGCCGGTCTGGCGGCACAGTCTGAGGTGATTACTCACCTTGCGGCCGGCGGCCCCATCTCCTGTGCTGACAGCTATGCTGCTGTCAGTATCAGTGAGTGTGCCGGGCGGCCGCCTAAGCGATCCAGCAGCACACTCACTGATACTGACAGCAGCATAGCTGTCAGCACAGGAGGACTGAGGGAGGGGGCGGAGCTAACTACCAAGCTCCCTCGCGGTTCCCATAATTCCCAGCATCTACACATCATAGAGTAGGGATTACTCTATGATGTGTAGATGCTGGGAATTATGGGAACCGGGAGGAAGCATGGTAGTTAGCTCCGCCCCTTCCCTCAGTCCTCCTGTAGCAGCAGGTACAGAAAAAAATAGGGGAAGGGGAAGGGGACAAATAGAGGGGAAGGGGGGGGGGACAAATAGAGGGGTAATAGAAACACAGGGGAAGGGGGGACACAGAGATTGAGGGGTAATAGAGAGACACCAGGGAAGGGGGGGGGGCAAGGAGACAGAAGGGTAATAGAGAGACAGGGGATGGGGGGACAAAGAGATGGGGTAATAAAGAGACAGAGGGGTAATAGAGAGACAGGGGATGGGGGGACAAAGAGATGGGGTAATAAAGAGACACCAGGGAAGGGAGGGGGCAAAGAGACAGAGGGGTAATAGAGTGACAGGGGATGGGGGGGGGGACAAAGAGAGGGGTAATAGAGAGACACCAGGGAAGGGGGGGGGGGGCAAAGAGACAGAAGGGTAATAGAGAGACAGGGGATGGGGGGGACAAAGAGATTGGGTAATAAAGAGACAGAGGGGTAATAGAGAGACAGGGGATGGGGGGACAAAGAGAGGGGTAATAGAGAGACACCAGGGAAGGGGGGGACAAAGAGACAGAGGGGTAATAGAGAGACAGGGGATGGGGGGGCAAAGAGATGGGGTAATAAAGAGACACCAGGGAAGGGGGGCAAAGAGACAGAGGGGTAATAGAGAGACAGGGAATGGGGGGGGGGGGACAAAGAGAGGGGTAATAGAGAGACACCAGGGAAGGGGGGACAAAGAGACAGAGGGGTAATAGAGAGCCAGGGGGTGGGGGGATAAAGAGAGGGGTAATAGAGAGAGACACCAGGGAAGGGGGGGCAAAGAGACAGAGGGGTAATAGAGAGACAGGGAATGGGGGGGGACAAAGAGAGGGTTAATAGAGAGACACCAGGGAAGGGGGGGACAAAGAGACAGAGGGGTAATAGAGAGACAGGGGATGGGGGATAAAGAGAGGGGTAATAGAGAGACACCAGGGAAGGGGGGGACAAAGAGACAGAGGGGTAATAGAGATACATAGGGTTTGGGGGGACAAAGAGATGGGTAATAGAGAGACACAGGAGAAGGGGGGGACACAGAGACAGGTGGGGTAATAGAGAGACACCAGGGAAGGGGGACAAAGACAGGTGGGGTAATAGAGAGACACCAGCAAAGGGGGACAAAGAGACAGAGGGGTAATAGAGAGACACAGGGGATGGGGGTACAAAGAGACAGAGGGGTAAGAGAGAGACACAGGGAGGAGATGGGGAAGAGAGACTCAGGGAGGAGGGGGGGAAGAGAGACAGGGAGGAGAGGGGAGAAAAAGACACAGAAGGTTTGTTGGCTGGGTCTAAGAACAACACAAAAGGGGCTAGGGAAAGAGAAAAACAGAGGCTGGAGAAGGGTAAAAAGAAACACACAGGGACTGGGATGAAGTAAAAGATGCACAAGGGTCGCTGTAAGAGAAAAAAAGGAGACAATTGGAGACAAGATACACTAAACGAGGTAAAGGTAATATACGTAAATTGATGTGATCCTGTATATACATATATACATATATATATATATATATATATATATATATATATATATATTGATGTGTGTATTAGTAACATATAATTATGCCTATAATATTTACACATATAGTAATATACATTTATATATGCATAATACACACATAAATGTCATTAATATATATATATATATATATATATGTAATGAGCACGTATTGGCCCAGTCTTGTTGCTAGTTGCATACTCATGCACCATAACATATTTAAAGCGCACCCATAGAACTTCAAAATAAACAAGCTAACTTAATTTTTGTTTAGTTGTGCAATTGCAGATATTCAGCATTTCAGTATCATTACTAAAATGTCCTTAATAGGCCAAAGTAGTTGTACTGAAACATTGATTACATGCAAATGTACGTCTACTTAAAATAAAGGCACTCTTTTGTTTATTTTGAAGTCCTATATGCGTTCTTTCGTTGGAGTAAGAGTTTTCAATTTCAAGTTATTTTTTCACCCTCTATATCAGCACACTATGCTGGCGCGACGCATTATTGGGCTGGTATAGAATTTTTTTCCAGGGCTGCTTTTAGTTCCCAGTCCGGCCCTGAATGCATGTACTATAATGAATTAAATCACATCTGAAAAAAGCCACTTCCTGAAGCAAACAAGAAAATAAATATATGTCTACCCCTGGGGCCTTTTCAAAAACAGTAACCGCCAGAAGCCTTCATATAGGAAAGCATTTGATTGGCTGAAATCCTCAAGATTCATGATCTCAGCCATGTAGGCGGGGCCAGCCGTGGCATGGGAGAAAAGGTGAGTAAAATTCCCAGATTTTACTATTAACATGACGTAAAGTCATGATTTTATTAAAGACACGGAGGCGAGTATTATGCATATCTCTTTCTTTATTACTCTCAGCAGCAAAGAAATAGAGATAAATAAATAACTGAAATGAACAAAAAAATACAGTGCTCAAGCAACCAATCACATAACACAGGAAGTGACTATAATATGCTTGAAGCACCCACAATCCCCCTCTTTCTTGCGTATAACGAAGACCAAACGTAGAAAATTCCAACTTCAGCTAACGTAGCCAACAGCATCTCCAACATGGAAACCACGAGAAATTCAGGCTAAAAGGAGACATAGAAAAAATATGGTAATATCTGGGCTCCAACTGTATGCGCATACCAACGAACTAAGTCAAGCCCAATTCCTCACACCCAAATATGGTAATATAGCAAGCGGTAGCACAACCGCATCTCTCCAATACATATAACGTCAGATACTGAAAATATTAGAACCAAAATTACCAATAGAGAACTTACCATACTTAACCACTGTACCAGCCAATTACCAACCACAACCGGGTGGGTGGGTGGGAATAATACTCGCCTCCGTGTCTTTAATAAAATCATGACTTTACGTCATGTTAATAGTAAAATCTGGGAATTTTATTAAAGACACGGAGGCTCCTATTATGCAAGTTCAAAGCTTAGAAACCACTTGAGATGCAAAATGGTCAAACGGCCTGAAGTAGAAATCACGAAAAGTCGATTCCCGTGACCAATCTGTTGCACGTAGAATATCTTCCAAACGGTAGCCCATAGCCGAAGCCTTGGAGGCCATAGCTCCACGGACCGAATGAGGGGCGAATCTAGACGTATCGAGTAACAACTTCCATACCCATCTTGCCAGTGTAGGGGTAGACACCGGAAGGTATGGGGCTCGAAACGAAATGAACAAGGGGCATAAATCCGGGGATCGCAACGGACGAGTAACCTCTAGGTAGGCCTGAAGGCAATCCACCGGACAGAGAGCAGGATTATCCTGGAATCTAGGGCAGACGAACACTTTTGAAGCCGACTTCGTCCTTCTGGATATGTTACAGGAGATGCCTTCCGGGGTAAACGCAATGGCATTCCAGTCAAGCGCTCGAACATCCGAAACCCTCTTACAGGAAACCAAACATAACAGCATGACTACCTTAGCCGACAGCTGTTTCAGTGCCACATCTTGATTTGGATGCCAAGATGACAAAAAATCGCAGAACCACATTCACGTCCCAAAAGGTAGTGAATCTCGTACAGGGTGGTCTAGCGAGACGAATCCCCTTGAATAGCCGGCATACGAAGGGGTGACGCCCAACGGGCGAACCATCTAAACCTTGATGCCCAGCTGATATAGCGGATCGGCATAGATTAATGGTGCGATAAGCCTTCCCAGATTCAAACATCCCAGTAAGGAATTCCATGATCATATGCAAAGGGGCAGATACGGGATCCACTGACCGTCCCACGCACCAACTAGACCAGATTCGCCAGGCGGATCGGTATGCCACTCGAGTACCTGGTGCCCATGCATTGTCGAGGAGGTCGGGAGTAGATTGCGGAACCCCCGCGATAGTCCAGGGTCCCCTGAAAGGGGCCACGCCATCAGATGTAGAAGGCCGCAGTCCACTAACTCATGCGAGTTGCCATCCGGATCCCTCAGGAGATTCGGGAAGGTTGGTATTAGACGTGGGTAATCTGAGGGAACCAAGGTCGAGATCGCCACAGCAGCGCGATCAGCACCATCGAGCAGTCGTGACGAGTCAGCTTCGACAGCGTGCGAGCTATCAGATTGAACGGGGAAAGGCGTAAAGTCGAGCCTTCGGCCATTCCTGAAGGAACACATCCGTCGCCACTGCTGCCGGATCTGGTCTCCAACTGAAAAACTTGGACACTTGTGCATTGAGACGGGACGCGAAAAGGTCCACTTCGAATGGGCCCCAAATTAGCTCCAATCCCTGGAAGGCCGCAGCGTGTAAGTGCCAATCTCCAGAGTCTTTCAAGTAACGAGAGTTCCAGTCGGCCGTTGAGTTGTCTAGGCCCGGTATATGTTCCGCTTGCACGGACATGTTGTTGCAAGGCAGAACCGCCAGAAGTCCTTTGCCATAAGAGCCAGCATGCGCGATTTTGTGCCACCCAGGTGGTCGATGTAACGCACCGCTGACACGATGTCCATCCTGAGCATCACGCAACAATTCGCACGTTCTGGTGTAAGGCTGCGAAAAGTGAATGCTTTTAGTTATAGTTCCAGGCAATTGATGTGGAGTGTTTGTTCTTGATCTGACCATCTGCCTCCGGTAGACAAGGTACCACAACATGCACCCCAGCCGTGTAAGCTGGCATCTGACTCTATCACGACTTCCGGGATGGATCCGAATATGGCTCTCCCGTTCCAGGCGTCCATGTGGGCCAGCCACCAGGCCAACTCATCTCTAGACTCGTCGTCCAGCCTCACTCTCATCTCGTAAGATTGGCCTGTGCGCAGGTGAGAGCCCTTTAATCGTTGAAGGGCCCGATAATGGAGAGGCCCAGGAAATATCGCCTGTATTGAAGCGGCCAAGAGGCCGATCACCCTCGCCAGATGTCGGATAGAGAGGTCGTCTGCGCGTAACGTACGTCTGATCTCTTTCATGATGTCGTCTAGATATATGATCAGACGCACTCCACGGCTCTGGAGGGATGACACTACCGGCTTCATGACCTTGGTGAAGCACCAGGGGGCCGAGGAAAGTCCGAATGGCAGACAAGTAAACTTCCATCGTCTCCCTTTCCAGGTGAACTGGAGGAAATCTCTGTGGTCCGGGGTTATAGGTACCGTAAAATAAGCGTCCTTGAGGTCTAGTTTGGCCAGCCAGTCTGACTCCTGCAGGAGGTCTCGAAGACAATGGATGCCTTCCATCTGGAAATGACGATATTGAAAAAAGGCGTTGAGGGGGCGGAGGTTGCTCGTAAACCCCGGTTGAGCTAAAGGGACCTCTCGTATTGCACCCTTGGTGCGAAGTTCCATGATCTCCGAGGAGATCAATTCTTCTTGATCTCGAGCGAGTGACAGTTCTCTGGGGACAAAGAGCTGAACAGGCATGGACACAAAATCTATGTGGTAACCCCGCACAGTTTGGAGAACCCAAGCATCTGTTGTCAAGGCAGCCCACGCCTCGTAAAACTGGGCCAACCTGCCCGCCACCTGCTCTTGTGTATGAGGGAAAAAAGGGGTACTCACCATAAGGGCGTCCACCCGATGAGGCACCTCTCGGATAGCGGGAATTCCAGGGTCTCCCTCTGGAGGGGAAGAAAGGAGCCGGTCTGGGCTCTTGGAAATTCCTGGTAGGGAGGAAGGATCCTCTCTGGGCGCGAAACGAACCCCGGAATCCTCGGCCGGATGGACGGCTCCTGCTGCGCCCGGACCCTCCAAAAACCCTAGGGGAAAACACCCTCTTCATGTTAGCCTGGGCCTTATCAATGGCGGTGAAGGTTTTCACGTAAGACCCCAGGTCTCTGACGAAAGTATCGCCAAACAACATCCCCTCGGCCGAGGGACCTGGTTCTGATATGGCCATGGTAGCCAATTCGGGTCAATCTTTAGCAGGATCGCCTTCCAGCGCTCAGCGGATACGGCCATGTTGGCATTGCCTAGCAGGCAAATGGCACGTTGTACCCAGTCAATCGCCACGTCCAGATCAATTTCCGCCTAACCTGCTTTGGCGGCTTCCAGCACCTCATAGGCCTTAGACAGAGGACCAAGAGTGTCCATGATCTCGTCTTGGTAGTTTCTGAGGGAAAAATCTAGGCCCTTCTTCTGTTTCCAGCCCGACTTACTAAGAAATTGGGCAATCTGAGGGTCGACCTCAGGCGTCTTACACGCCGATCCTGGGACTGAAGGTCAAGGGCATGCCGCCCGCAGCTTACTGCGACTCTCCTTAGAGAGTGGCGTGCGCATCTTGTGCGCAATATAGCGGGCAATATGCTCGGGTGGTTCCCACTCAGCTGAACGAGGGTGACGCAGGTCGTCCGGGTCAAACAGGGGGTTACCCTGCGGATCCAGAAGCCCCGCGCCGCCGCTCGCCCCCTGGGCAGCAACACCTTTAGCAGGGATAGCGCCCCCAGTACGGGGTGCCACGGCAGGGGGAGCTTCCTCCTCCGAGCCGGCCTCATCATCAGAGGCATAATCCATCTCCTCATAGTCATCCTCCTCACTCCGGTCGCTCTCCGACCTTTCATCACGGGATCTAGCCCGTTTCCATAATCTGGCCGTTTTTGCCCGGCCAGGGGCTCTTTTGCGCGGTGGTAGCGCGCCATCAGTGACTGCCTCAGGCGAGTCTGTCAGGGCAGGTACAAACCTGCGTCATGGAGTGGAGGGAGAAGTGTTTGGCCTTCACCTTGGCTTTACGAGCAACAGGTGAGGTAGGGACAGGGGCAGGACCCGTTCCCAGTAGGGTAAAGGTAGCCATCTGGGGTAACAAAAGGAACTGTGCCAGAGTCTGGGAAAAGGAGGAGGACAATAGCCCCCATAGCGGAGGAGAGCGCTCTCTGGAGAGAGGACGCCATGATGGTGTCCATTAGGGCTTGGAAACTCCTCAGACACCATATGTTCCTCAGGGGCCCCCTGATGGAACTCATCAATGTGGCCCTCAGGGCCATCACCCTTATCCTGCATGGTCGCAGGTGGGGAATAAAAATAATGGCAAAAGGACAGGCAATCTGAAACAAAAATGGAGACAGAAATCTAAGAAATCAGGAGAAACAAAAAGGAAAAAGGACAGGGTTTATTAACCCAAAAAGAGACAGTATGGAGGAGAAGAGGAGAAATAGAATGCAAATGAATGCAAAGGAATTCAGATGAACAGGCAGCAAAAAACTTCAGCCAGTGCAGAAAGTATGTAATATCTACTAAACAGTACCTACCCCACAGTGGTGTGTCCAGAAAGGAGAGCGGGCACTGGGTGCCTGCAGGAATGGTCCGCCAGACAAACGAGGTCGGGAGGAGGAGAAAATGGCCGCCGCACGAGGCAGGGAGGTTGAGGTAGCCGGAGAGCGTGGGGGAAGGGGCACGCGCGCATCAGCAGCGCGGCCCGACTTTCACACATTCGGGAGCGCCGCCGAGCAAAGCGGAGGCTCACCGGCGTGTGTCAGAGCAGAGAGGTAAAGGGGATTCCCCACGGCCACCCGCGGCAAGCGATAGAGAGGGGAGAGGGCGGCGGTACTGCCGTATATGGCAGTAACAGCCCCCAGGGAAGCACACCACAGGGGGGGGAAGAAAATCAAAATAAACGAAGCAATACAACGAAATATAAATAATTAAAGCAATATGCTCCTAATAAGCCCAAGGGCTATAATCAGGAGTAACAACAAGGAAAAAATAAGCAATCAGCATAAAGTAAAATCAATATTAATCACAGAGCATAAAATTGTGTACTTAACTGGTCTGAGAGCAGCAAAGAAAGAGGGGGATTGTGGGTGCTTCAAGCATATTATAGTCACTTCCTGTGTTATGTGATTGGTTGCTTGAGCACTGTATTTTTTTGTTCATTTCAGTTATTTATTTATCTCTATTTCTTTGCTGCTGAGAGTAATAAAGAAAGAGATATGCATAATAGGAGCCTCCGTGTCTTTAATAAAATCACCTTTGGGGTGGTGGGATCACCTAAATAGTTATGTTGACACTATAGTGTCAGGAATACATATTTGTATCATTGACATTATAGTGTTCTGTTAACATGGAGTTTTGTAACATAAACGATAGAGAAGGGAAATGACAGCTCACTTTAATTCACTATTTAGTGAATACAGCCCAGAGCAAAAAAAAAAAAAAATAGAAATAGAAATAATAATAATAATAATAATAAAGATAACACCTAAACTCCCCATGTTGTTATCATCCTGACAACTTGCTCTTTGATTCTATCCGATGGCACTGCAAAATTAATTAGGATAATAAGCATTTTATTTTTTTTTTATTTGTAAGGTCCACAAA
This sequence comes from Pelobates fuscus, assembly GCF_036172605.1. Classification (NCBI taxonomy): domain Eukaryota; kingdom Metazoa; phylum Chordata; class Amphibia; order Anura; family Pelobatidae; genus Pelobates; species Pelobates fuscus. The sequence continues at coordinate 96,951,120 of NC_086318.1, forward strand.
AAGATTTTGGTATCAAAACCTATATGCCTACATGTAAGAGCATGGTTTGTTTTGTTTTTCAGACTTTTAGTTCAGTGACTTATGACAGTTATATTTGATGATAATTGGAAATGTTTCTGCTGTAAATTGTAAGAATCGTGTTAACATTTTCAGTGCCAGGCAAGTGATTGTCAGTTCCTTTGCAGTTCTACACTATGAAATGTTTATAGTATTCTTATTAAAATAAATGATTACTGCTTCTGGTGGGGAGCTATGTTTCTTTTATTTTACACGATTTCACCTTCTCGTTGATAAAATTAAAGGAAGCTGCTACAGTTAACTGAATATAAGGATTTTCTAAATCAGCTATAATCAGCAATGGGAGATCTTCTAAACTTGGCAAGCCATTGTGTTTTTCCTCTATGATTTAATAGCCAGCACTGAATGTCTGATTCATGTGTCTGCGTTTAATAAAGGTAGTAAAACACTATTTCTTCTAGAAATTAACACCTGATGGAAGTGTTGCTACTGGCTACAGCCACATCATAACATCATGTTCTCGTGAATTGTCATATTGCTACCTTTCACAGCTGTATGGTGGAAATAGTAGATTGTGGGTTTAATCCACTAAACACAGAATTTTAGTGAATTGAAAATCGAATTTCAGAAATGTAAACAATAGAGACTGATTTTTTAAAATTCTCCTCATTTATAAGTATTTATTTTCTTTTTCTTAACTTGATTATTTTGGCTTGAATACCCTAAGTGGAAGGATTAGAGTGGGTGTATTCACTACAAAGTAAATCGGTTTGACATTAAATCGGAATTTGACATTTTTAGACCAAAATATCCAATTTGAAACAAGATCATTCAAAATAAACAATGTGGGGGTTTCTTTCCAGTGCAACTACTCTGGCCTGAAATGTAAAATTCGATTTTCGATAAAACCACGCTGCACAGTTTAGTGAATAAGCCTTATACGTGCCATTGCAGCACCACAGAAGAGAATTATAGAGAAGTTTTGCAACTGATCGGAGTTTGTTACTTTGGTTTTATTTAACAATTCAGCTATTTTAACCCTTATTTTGCCAGTGTGTTGTGAACGTTTAGCAGCTTACTGTTTAGAGAATAAAACACCTTTAGCGTTTTGCTTGCAATACATTTGATTCTAAATATTAAACATTCTATTTTCTGTTCACAATCAGATCACAGGTACGAAATCTCAAGGAAAGGGCGATTTTATATTTACTATAAATAGAGTCTATAACTAATTATTAAATTCTGTATTAAACAAGATCAATCTGCAGAGTGATATGAGTGGCAGTAAGGCCCATTTCGAAAACCCCGATTTAACATGTAAACCATGTCAGTAGATCATTAACTATAATATATACAGTATTATTATGAATTTTTCGTATTTATAGGGAGAATGCGAATGAGCATATGATACGAATATTACAAAATCTTTAGCCTGCTTCGCTTCATTCGTTTATGGACCGAATTCATAAAGATATTCAATGACATGTTAGAAAAATTTAGCATACAATGTGTCAGAAATATCTCGGTAAGAATGATTGGGCTCTGTTAGTGTCCATTAAAAACACATTAACGAATTGTGCATTGGGTTTGTGAATTCATCTATACAAATACATATTAGAGATATGCTACATTTTTACAAGGCAATGTGTAAATAATTTAAATAGTGCATTAAAAATGAATGTAACGATAAAACTAGAACTGTTTTCAATTTCTATGAAATACAAATATTCAGTTCATATCACATGTTTTTCACTAAAATGTATATAAATTCAAATTTGGTTGCAAGTTTTTTTTTTTTTCTTATTTTTTAAAACTTCACAAAAATGTTAAAGCAAAACAGAACCTGAACGGATCATTGTTTATTGATAGCCATATTATTTAAAAGAATGTGAATTTGTAGATAATAACTTATTTTTTTAAGAGACACATTTATACTGAAGGTCATTTGAGTATGCATATTTCACCGAGAAGTCTGCAATCCATCTTCCGGAAATGATTTCTGAATTATTCCACAAGAGTCTTTAAAAAGAGATTAGGAGGGCTTTATGAGAAAATTCCTCAGTTTGTTTTTTTTTGTTGCTTTTTTCCTTTTTTACAAGTTACGATTTTGTCATAATTAGGAAACTTAAAAAATCAACGAATTTTCTTTCACACTGGATCTAAGAAGTTTATGTCACTTAACTTCGTAAGATTTATAAAATTCTCTTTTTATACATGAGAAGAATATATTTTTAAAAACTAAATAAAATGAAGAGACATGTTTTTGTACCGATGTGAAGTCTGTGAATAGATGAATGGAGTTTTCATTGTCTGTCACCAAGACCCTGACTTGTGACCTGTTTTTTGTTTGTTTTTCTTTTGTTTTTTATAACTATTATTTTTCCACTTTTGTTCTATTTTTCTTGATTCATGTCAATGTAGAGAAAAGCTAATATTGTCAAATAGTGTTGTATTAAGGCAATACATTCTAATGATCGATGTTTAACTTACAAACCTTTTTATTAACAAAGAATTTAAATATCAGGTCCATTGTTTCCATAATAAGAAAAAAAAAATCAGTACTTATATAAACAAATATATATTTTATATAAAATATTTTTTCAATTAAAATATTAGGTTCTTAGCTTGATATATATATATTTCACACATTGACTGTTACATTTCATTAGTATCAATATTACTGACATAATAATGCTAACCACACTTGCAAAATATTGGCTGCAAAGCATTGAATTAAATTATGTTTAAAATTCAGTTAAAAAGATATAACATTGTATATATTTTTACATTTTAATTTATTTTTTTATTATTTAAAAGACGATTGTAAGTGAATCGTGTTGAAATTCGATTTTGAGATTTGTATGACCCTGGTCGCTGCACCAGTGGAGTTTTTATATCTAAACAATACGCATACAAAGTTCTAAATGTTGTGCAATCACCATGGAAACAATAGAACGTTCTTGCTTGCCGCTCATCTCCTAGAACTTTGCTTCAGGTTTGAGTGAGTTGTGAGTTTGTAAGTTGTGGCCAGTTTAATCTCATTTTTTCAGGAAGGTTTTCAGCTCTCCAAAACTCTCAGTTTAGTGAATAATCTCCCTTAAAAATTAACTGCTTGTCACCCTTCTTAAACCATTAATGCAGATCTCCAGCAGACCAGACTACACTCTTCCAAACTTTTCAGGGGACAATACTGGGGCAGGGTATCAGCAGCACTAAAAATGATCACCAGTTAAATTATTTTGCTTTCACGGATGAGGGGGTTTAACCCCCCATGTAAATTAAACTCTTTGGTTATTAAGTCTGAACACTAATCTTCTACAACCTTTGCAGAATGCAGCACAGTACCTCGCACCTGCACTGTGAATAGAAAACATTCTCTGTATAAGACACGCTTGCTGCCCCTGTGTTCTAAAGCGCTGTCTGAATAAGACTGGCTCCTCCAGTGTCCCATATTCCCTTTTCTTTTTCCTGCTTTGATCACAGAAAATGTCTTCTAATTTGTCCATTTTCATTGTAACAACATTTTCGAGTCTCTTCTTTCTTTCTTCTCTTTTTTTTTTCTATTCTTTTATTATTGTTCAATTTCCAAATCAAAGATCTACACAGCACAAGTATCTACAACAAAAGTTATATCTTAACTTGGCAGCAGATTACATCTAATGGATACACATTGTCCTGCTCTTTGTATGAGCAGATATAGAAACAGAAAGATAAAGACAGACAGACAGACAGACAGACATATACATGGATAGATAGATAGATTTTAAATACACATAGACAGACTGTCCATCTATAGATAATATATAAACTATATAAACTATGTGTCTGTATGTTTGTGTTTGTGTGCTTGTCTGTGTACGCGTGTGTCTTTGAAAATATGTCATTTGTGTATGTTTTAACGTGTGTGTTTATAAATGAATATAGTATTGTGCTTTTTGTTGTTTTTATTCGTGGGCATTCTGTAAACTTGACTTTCTTCAAATGTAATGGCTTCTTGTTTGTGTTTACCCCCTTCTTCTCCCAACAAACAGATAACAGACCGCAGGGTTGCCGAGTATTTGAAGAGTGTGCATGAAAATGAAATCGATATGTCTAACTATTTGGATGATGGATGGACAGTGATTTTTTTTTTCTGTAAGCCAGAAGACGTTCCTTTGCACTGTCTGTTATTAAGTCTAGAACAAAGAGTTTCAAGAAACGTTCTAAACACCTTTTGTGATGCATTATTGCTTGTGTTGTTTGTTTTGTTTTTTTTGTTTATTTTTTTCACCAGCATTCTCTAAGGTAGAAGTAATGAAGGAAATTGGTCCCAGACATAGCTATGAAACCTATAGCACATACCCCATCGTATCTGCCCCCCCCTGCGGCCGATATCATATCTTAGACTTAAAGTGATTATGAAGTCTGGAGATTGTGCCTTGACAATGCTGGAGTTTTAGAAGCCAGCAGAACTCTCCTACATCCAGAGCACTTTGATGTATTGCCAGCAAACTGACTTCCTCCAAGACAGGAGTCAACATTTGTTTTTCACATTAAATGGTGTTTATTTGCCTTGTGGAAAAAAATGATGTTAAGAACCACTTTTTAATTCTATGTATAACAACCGCGGGGGTCTAACTGAAAATTACTGCAATAGCTATAGACACAAATAACTAGATTACCAAAACGTTAGTATATCTCCCAGCTTCATTAATATGGAACAGTCTCCCCAGTTAATCTCCAAAAGCCAGTGTTCCCCTCTAAAATAGCACTTTGGGACGAATTCTACATGAGATCAATCACTGCTAATGCAGCAAGGTTTAGTGCAGTAAAAAAAAGCTATTTACACCTTCAAATAGAAGCTTTTCAAATTTCAGAGTAAAGGTCATACATCAGCAAGAAGAAATGATTATGAATTGGTAAATGCGCCCTCTAGCTATTAACTACTCCATGCTATTTATCATTTCTCTGGGCTCTCCGATTTTTAAAATCATTTGGTTGTTTGAAAGGGATTGCAAGAGGATGAGGAATACTAGAAAAAGAAACTAGAAAGTTTGTTACAATGACCAAAGTTCCTATATCTGTAAAGTTTCATTGTACACGTGTCTATATCTATCTATGCAACTATGCCTTATATGTCTTTGGCGACAAACAGACAGATAGACAGACAGACAGAGACATACATACAGAGAGA